>NW_009610905.1:0-5228 GCF_000690535.1 Cariama cristata
CCTTCCAGTTCTCTTCCCCCCATCCTGCTTGGAGCAGGGGAGCGAGCGAGCGGCTGTGTGGTGCTTAGTTGCTGTCTGGGCTTAAACCATGACAAAAGCACAGATAGGAGTCATTAGAGAAATGTACATGTCTCTGCCAGGCTTTCATGAAAAAGGATATCAATGCAAAAGTTATTTCTAGAAGTATAGTTTGTACTTTTTAATAGGAATTTTTTGTACATTTCTATTTGCACCTTTTCATTATACTGTCTTCCAATTATTAATTCAAGATTCTGTCTAGTTCTAGAATGTACACTGAATGATTAAAACTAAAGGGAAAATAAATGCCACATACTTTTTTAATGTGAAAATACAGAGTTTATCTGCCACTAGTAAAAAACTAATACTCGACGAAAAATTCTGCACAGCAAAAGGAAAACAGCTCTTGGAATACAGATCATATTTTAAAAATTTCCAAGCAATAGTAGGAAATAACCAAGGTCTTGCCACCCATGATTGGTATTTTAAAAAAGTAAAGTAGTGGTTTATACCAAATTGCTGTGATAAGATGTTAATGTTTGAAACCCGAAACAGATTTCTAATTCCAACTTTGACTTTGCAACCTTCTGCAGTTAAGACACTCATGCTATGCATTTATGTTTGTTTCTTTGCCACGGAGCTTCATGGTTCTGTGAAGGATCTGATTGTTTTGCACAACCGTGCAATACAGTGATGTTGGATATCAGAAACATGTGTCCTGAGAAAACGGTTTCCAACATGCCTATTGGTCAACAGGGTTGTGTATTCACAAAGCCAGTATTGTTTTTACCACAAGACTAATACATCTTCAACGAATTAACATTTCTTAGAAAATTTCATGGTTTAAAGTCTTGTATGCATTGGTAATAATGCTTCTGGATTGAATGTGAACACGAGAGAAATGAAGATAGGCTGTTATCCATATTTTCTATCTTACGTGGCACACAACTGAAGAATACAAATAGTGAATGGGACTGTAAAAATAAATTATTTCTGGAACAATAATAGGGATTTTGCATCTCTTTTTAGAAATAATTATTTCTACTTGTTCAGTAAGGCCAGGATGGAGGGGGTGACAGGTGTTCAAAGTGTAATCAGCCAATTCATAAATCACTTTCCCTCCTAATTGCCACATCCTGTGTCAGTGAATTTCAGGGTCTAGACATGTTAAATGAAATACCTCTTTGTGTTTGTTTTTAACCTGCTACCTAATAATTTCATCTGATGCACTTTGCTCCTATTTTCACGTAGAGAATAGTACTAATGACCTTATTCTTCTGTTGCTTGTGGTTTTATAGACTCCTGTAAAATTATCCCTTGATCATACCACGTATCTCTAAGACAGATGGTGCAATCTTAGTCTACTTAGTTTTCATTGTAAAAAAGATATTCTCTACCTTCTACTGATTCAAAAAAATGTTTGGAGAAATATTTTTTCTTTTCCTAATTTAATGATTGTAAAGCTGCTGTCAGAGCAGAGGTGCTTGTTTGTATATAAAATAGGTGATCCAAGGTTATTTCAATGCCAATATTCTTGCATTCTGCCATGCCCTTTTGGCCTACTTTCTTCTTGCAAAGTGCCAGTTCATATAGGTGTGGACAACATTAGTGTTCTGTATTTTTTCCATGCCACCAATCAATCTCACACACAGGCTCGCAAATTTGGCAGTTTCTTGTGATACAGTAACCTCAAAGCACAAATTATACTTCAGTTTCAAACCAAAAAAACATTGCTGGCAACCATTTTATTTCATGAAGTATGTTCAATACTGACGTGACTAGCTGCTGGTCTGTTAAAATTTTGTTTCATTTGTTATCAGTTCTTTATCTGCTTGATTATTATCTATTATCCTACTATAACTTTTATCTGGGTGGCATTGCATGCAATTACATTTCCAGAACAGGGAATATTTTTCAGTTACTTGTGATGATGGATTTTCATTGGATAATATAAATAAACCTTTTGACCTAAATTATTCTTTCCTCTGTACATTGACCTTCTGTGATTTGTTTTGCTGAGTAGATTTAGTGTTGAAAGCATGGAAAAAATCCATGTTCTTCTGAGACTACTCTTTCATTTTGATTCTTTTGTTGCTAAGATCAAAAGATTTATTACTAGGGATTGTACTATAAGAAATTATCACTACATGTTTGAAAAGGTTTCTCTGCAGAATCTTACTTATTTAAGTAGAGCTATTTCATTAGAAGTTAGTGAATCTTTTAATAAGGTCAAGTATGCTTTTTTAAAAAACTATTCAAAAAATGCTTAAATTTTAATTCTCTTTCTTCCGTCTATTGTTATGTTATCTTTTATTAGTGTCTTGTTTTTTCCTACTGTATACTCCCCAGTGTCCTTCGTATGATCTTTTTTTCTCTGTTCCTTCGTTATCAACAATATCCACACTCTAAATTTCCAATGTAAACTTCTCTATAGGAGATGACTTTGTATCAACTGGGATTTTAACCTAACCCTGGTAATGAATCTGTCCTTTCTCATTGTGTGTAAAGCTAGATGATTTACTGCAGTAGATGTGCATTAGTGTTTATGCATACCTTTTACGTGTTCATATTGTCCTGTGTTGCGTATAGTTATCACTTTCTAGCATTAAATGTTCCACTATGGGGTATCTATTTTATTATTTGAGTGAACTGTGTGTAAATTGATTAAAATGCATTGCGTAGGTGTGGAAGGGTGCAGTAAGCTAGGTTCTTGAGAAGTTGTGTAATTGAAGAATGAGTGAGTGAGTGGCACATAGGTAATATCTAACTGCACATAATTCTAGAATTTGGGGTTTATTTTAGGAAAATATTTATGAAGTCGTAATAGATTTTGCATTTACCCTTGGTGCTACAGAGAGGCTGATACATGTTGGCTGTAGAATTACAAGGGGGAATTTTGAACTGTTCATTTCATAGACAGTTGTCCAAGAACTAAACACCTTAGAGTGAGAATTTATTTTACAAATTCATTATATATTCCTGTTACTTCTTTGCAGTTTTCACGGCTCTCATTGAGTTTACTTCCTGGTGAGAACTGATACTTACTGTATGAGGAATTTAGTAGTGGTATTATCTGTGAAACCTTAGGGGCTCAGAAGGACCTACTCCAAGAACCACATGCAAATCCTAATGCTGCAACTTGAGCTAAACAAAGTTTTCTCATAGAATTAGCACACAACACAAACACAGAGGAGGAAAGAATGAGATATTTTAAAATGCATCTTGACCTCTGGGAACCAAGAAGAGCTAATGTACAAAGACCTTTAAGTCCACCAGTGATAAGTAGTTACAAACGGGGTGTAAAACACAGCATCTGTTTAACATAGCAGAACACTGCCAAACTGTTGAGGACAAATAACTTCCCTGCTTTAGTCTGGAATATATTGAACAGCTTGAGCCAAAGAACAATCAGCTTATTGGCAGGAGATAGAAAAACATACTTGGCTTTCCCCTCATATAAGTAAATAGCTGAGAGGAATACAGAGACATGGATAAAGAAAAACAAACACGCACACGCACCCCCCGTATTAAAAGGTGCATTGATTTATATCCATTGGGATTGAAAGTAGTTTAATATGTAGCACTGTCTAAAAATGAGACAGATTCTGAATAAGTAAAAAAAACCCCAAAACTCATGAAATAGGTTAATTTAGTTGCAGTTGCTACCCACACTTGGATGCAATGAAGGAATGGGAAATGATGTACACATGGCCATCCAGTGAAGATGCTAGAAAATTGCTAACTCTGACATTAAGTGAGAGGAAGATGGTGATTAACACCACATGTCATACTAAAAGGGTAGTTTGCGTTCAGGATGAATCACAGGACAACAGTGTGCAACTTTTTCCCCACTGAGTGAGGGAGATGAAACGAGTAAGAGTAAGTGGAGACAAGAGCTGGTGAATATTGCAAGGACAGAGAAATAGCTACTAAACTTTTAAGGAGTGACAGAGTTTTCCTAGTTTTCACTCCTTGCTGACATAGGGTGAAGACTTCTAGAGTTCATTTAGTTTGGTCTTGAAACTTGTCAATTTTCCCTGAAATAAATAATTAAAATAAATTAATGTTGCTCTCTCAAGAAAGAAGTAGAAATGGTCTCACTAATATATTCATTGTAAACACTCTACTTTTGTAAGGAGATTATTCTACTAGGACAATTTTGATGAGAGAGTATTGTCATTTTAATTTTTTCTTCAGAAATACGGTGGCATTTCTTCTCCAAATAGAAACCTTTATGCATTGCAAAAGCAAAGTTAATACGTCTCCATACGCATCTGAAAGAGTTTCATGTAAAGCTCTCCTCTCCTTTTTATACATGCCTTCTCCCCTTTGACTGAATTATTCATTGATCTTTCCTATGCATGGAATGTTTTTCTATAAATATCTCTGGGTTATTTTTGGCAGATCCAAGGATCATAGGATAAATCACGTTGGAAGGAACCTCAGAAGGTCTCTAGTTCAATCTCCTGCTTAACACAGATTCAGTTATGAGATCAAACTGGGTTACTCAGAGCTTTGTCTGGTCTTGAAAACCTCCAAGGATGGTGATGGCAAAACCTCTCTGGGCAACCTGTTCCACTGCTTGGCTGTGTTCATGACAAAAAACTTTCTTTATACTCAGTCTGAACCTCTTTTTTGGTTTTTTTCAGTGTATACCCATTGTCTCCCACCAAGTACCACTGTAAAGAGCCTGGCTCCATCATCTTGAAAACCTTCTCAAGGAATATTCCTTACCTTAATGTTGTTTATTGTCCTCCAGATTTAAAAAACAGCTATCAGGGTTCTTCTGACCTACCTCTAGATTGTAGGTGTTACACCTCTCTCCTGTGTTGAGCAATTGAATTTTCTACTGTTTGTCACTTTTAATAAGAATGAGCCTTAGAAACAGTCAGCTTTACTGCCTTACGCTTCCTTCTTTTAATCTTTTTTGAAGTATGTCTTACCAACCTGGTGGCCTTCTATGACGGAGTAACTACATCAGTGGACAAGGGAAGGGCTACGGATGTCATCTATCTGGACTTTTGTAAGGCTTTTGACACGATCCCCCACAACATCCTTCTCTCTAACTTAGAGAGGTATGGATTTGATGGGTGGACTGTTTGATGGATGAGGAATTGGTTGGATGGTCGCATACAGAGGGTTGTGGTCAATGACTCAATGTCCGGATGGATGCAGGTGACTAGTGGTGTCCCTCAGGGGTCTGTGCTGGG
>NW_009610906.1:0-8701 GCF_000690535.1 Cariama cristata
TTTCCTTTTTTTTTTTTTTTAAAAAATTTCTTGATTTTGTTTGTAGCCACCTCGTCCTCAATGCCTCTCTGAGCAGCATCTAGCGAGCGAGCGGGAGAAGGCGAGACAGAGAGGCAGAAGAGAAGATGAGGATAATTTGCAGACAGCTTGTCTTGTTGTTTTCTGGCTTTTGGGGACTAGCAATGGGAGCTTTTCCTAGCAGTGTGCAAATAGGTAAGCGCTGCATTGGGCTGCGTGCGTGTGTCCAGGGGTTCAATCCTTTGCGAAGTGAGTTGGAAAGGAGGCTCTGAAGGCAGTTTGCAGATTTCTCCTCCAACACCATCCCATTTCCCTGCCTTCACGAAAAATCCGCGTTTATTTGTGTGTGTGTGCCCCTCGGTGTATGTGTGTGTATATACATCATCTGTATGTGTGTGTATACATCTGTATGTGTGTGTATACATCTGTATGTGTGTGTATACATCTGTATGTGTGCGCGTTCGCGTGCGGTGGGGAGGATGCTTGGCTTTGGCAGAACTCGTTCCAGCTCCGGGGTGGGCAGGGGAGGAAGGGGCTCGGGGCTGATGCTCCTTGGCTGCTTCAGCCCCCTCCGGTACCCCTGCCTTTGCCCGGCTCCCGGAGGGCTGGCGAGTTCTGTGCACCGGAGGTTGCGGTAGCTGATAGGGGTGGGGGGGTAAAAGGCAAGGTTGCCCTTTTTTCCCTTCTCATAGTTGGAAAGTTTAGGATTTTGTAGGTCTCTCCCTGTAGTCCTGTGCCCTATCCTCACCCCTTTCCCATCACCTCCTGCTTCCCTCCTTTCAGAGGTGTTTCGGATGGGACGCAGCTATCTGAATTCTTTCCAGCTCAGCTCCATCACTGCATCATTTCTCGTGGACTTGTAAAGATGCTGCTAATAAGGCTGAGCTGCTCCCTGCCTGCACATGGCTGCAGAGGAGCAAAGTTCATTATATTTCTGTTCAGTGCAGATTATCTTACACTGAATTGTTTTGTTGGTTTTTTTTGGGTTTTTTTTTTTGTTGCTTTTTTTTTTTTTAATCCAGAAAGCATCGTTCCCTTTAATCAGCCTACCACTTAATGTAAGAGGCTGTTGAGTAGCTGATTTACTGGTGTGTTCGCTATCAGGGAGATGGAGGCTAAACACTTTAAAAGGTCACTGTAATCATGACAAATCTGGGTATTTATGTATGAAAGGCTGGAAACTGAGAAGTCAGAAAAGAAGCATGAATGCATCAGGGAGGTTAAAATCGATTGAGAACAGTGATTTAAAGGTAGCGGTTGTGATTATGAATATGATTAGTTCCTTAGCCATTAAAGTCTTAGGACTTGCCTTACTGTTCCAGCTTTGGGAGAGACAGTTGCTTGGTGTTACAAGATAGTAAGTAGCTTTCAAATAATTCACCCTGCTTCCTTTGCTTTTTGCTTTTTTTCTGTTTTTGTTTTTGTTTTTTTTTTGTAGGTGGTCTCTTCATCAGGAACACAGATCAGGAATATACTGCTTTTCGATTAGCAATTTTTCTTCATAACACCAGCCCCAATGCATCCGAAGCACCTTTTAATTTGGTTCCTCATGTAGACAACATTGAAACAGCTAACAGCTTCGCTGTAACAAATGCCTGTAAGTAAACATGCCATTGATCTGACCACCTTACGGGTAAATTGCAGTGGAAATAAGAGGAAACCACATCGTTATCTTGCATTGCAAATACATCCATAAGTCTGTCTTCAGTATAGATTCCCTTTGCAGAAGAGCAAAAGGGGCAGCAACCCTTGTTAGTTTGTAACTGGAGCAAAATCCCTTCTCTTGCCTTCTGCTGACTAACCTGATGTGACATTTACTTTAGTGTTATTACTGTAGTTTCTTGCTTCCCGGTTTCTATGGAGATGTATTTTGTTGTTGTAAAGAAAAATTATGAATGTCTCGATCAGTGCGTAAACCCCCCAGTTACTCTTGTTCGCTTTTGGGTATGGCGTGCCTTGCGTGTATTTGAAAATATACGATAATATTTGTGCTCACAAATGCTTTTCTAATGGCTGGAAAGGAGACAGGGAAGCAGTGGTGTGCAGGATAATATATCTGAGTTGGTTGACGCTGCAGTTGATCTGGTGATGTCACTTGAGGCAGCCCTGCTCTTATATTCTAGGTTGTAAATGTCTCTTACCATCTCGTAATGCATACATCCTCTGGATGTGTCTCTATGCATCCATACATTGGTGCCAAATCAAGTTAGTATCTGATCTACTTGATTTCACAGACCACCTCAACTGGAACAAATACTCTCTTCCTACTATATATTTTATACGCACACATACCCGCATACACACAGATGCACATACACCATGAGAGGAAAACAGAAAAAGAAATGCCCTTACCAAAAGAGGTAATACCTTTTTTTTTTTTTAAAAAAAGCAAAGTATAATTAGCTGGACTTCCTACATTTAAATCATGGGGGTCTTTAGCAGTGGTTAAAACACATGCTGGATACTGCTTAATCTCTGAGAGTGGCAGAGCGTTATTTCTGTTTATCTTCATGTATGTCTGGCTTAGAAAAAGGAATTTGTGTTATTATGTAAGACAGGGGGATAGAGCGTGGCAAAGCTGAAGGCTGTAGTAGCATTACTACTTTGATGTTCGTATTTCAGGACTCTCTAGGTTTTCCTCTGTGGTCTTTAAGTTTTTGAATCCCTCCTCTTCATTCAAGAGTGAATTGCCTCTGGAAGTAGATGCCCTAAGCAACATTGCTGAGCGAGTTTAAAATAGAAACGTACTGGAGAAGGTCTTAGTGTTCATCATGGCTTGAAAATACGTACTGTGTTTCTCTCCACTTTCTCACAGCCATCTCTGTGGCACTTTTGATATGTAAACATACAATGTCGGGCGCAGTTCTCATGTATAATTTATTGAATGATTGCTAAATTTATGTATATGAGTCTTTGGTACTCCAAGTTTCAGGTGACCTTGCCACCTTATTTAACAGGAAAAGCTTCTGAGCTGCCAAAATGTCTCCATTCATTTTATGCAGGAAAGATTGATGTCCCATTAAGTGTGAATTCTATATTAAGGAATGTATTAGTTGTGTTTAGCGTGAAAATCGATATCAAATTCCATAAGGAGAAAACATTTCAAAAGGTGCTTTGAAACTGGAAGGCATCAGATCTATGCAGGTGTAGTTCATTGAGAAAATATTACAATGCATGTCAACTTTTGCCGGCACTGATTATATATTCCATGAAGACAAATGACACAGTAGCTTTTTTAAACTTTCCTTTTTTGTGAAAGAGGAGGGGACTAAAATTTTTGTATATTGAAATCAGTAATTTTAGGTGAAGTCGGTTATTTTAGATTCTACCTACGCATCCAGTTCTACCAAATAATTTCCGAGGCTATTGTTACCTTTTGGATTAAGGGTATTGCACAGTATTTCCGTTCAAACGTTAGTGAATTCATTCTGATTTGCATAAATTTCAAATTGTCTAAAATTGAACCACTTCTCTGTGTAAGACTACCACCATAGATTGAAAAAGGGTTTGCCCAAAACTTTCCTCATTTAGACTATTCGCAGCAGATTCCTCTCTCTCATTCCAACCACCTTAGGTTATGTTTACCTTGCATTGTTTTAACTGAGGAAAACCTGTCCCCTTATGTTTGCTGTCATTTACAGAAATAGTGATTCATAACCTGATCTCTTTTTTTTTTTTTGAACTGGACCCAGTTTCAGTTCCAAAGAGTTTAATGACTCGGAGATGATGAATCTTTACAGTATGGGGGGAGCCAGAGAAAGAGAGGGAAAGTAAATGTATATGTTTATGTGTGTGCACACTCATATAATTTTGTACCTGTCTGTATTAAATAGGCGTAATCCTACAGGCCTTATTTAGGTCTGTACTTCCCACTTAAACCAACATGTATTTTTACATTAGTCCAAGTCTGCATTTATTTCACATTTTGCTGTCTCGTGCCAATAATCTGACTACTGCTTCTTTTTTTAAACATTTTAATACTGAAGAATATTTTTTTTAAACAACAAATCTCCTAATGAAACGTAGGCAAACTGACTGACAACTGAATGAACATATCGCGTGTCCCTTAAGCTAAATATGAGCAGAATCCTGCAAAAATCAATTGTCTGATAGCTGGAGGACACCGGCTTCCATGTGATTGAATTTGCTGGCTTGACAGAGGCTTCTAAAGTGCAGATGTGTGAGATTTTCTAACCTAATTAAAGAACCCCCACCATCAGCCCTGAATTAAGTGATTTCATGGCAATATGAAATGATAGCTCTTTGCTGAGCCGCTGTGAAACAGTGGCTTTGGATCTTGCTATTTGTGTAGAAATTACTCAGCGCACACGTCCCCGAATATACAGTACAAAAGCCTTAGAGCTGCTGGACTGAAATGAATATTCATGTGAGTTCAAGCATAAAGCTCTGAGACATGACCAGTTACCTCTATTTCTGTTTCCCTTTGCTGCAGAGGTTACTTGTGAAGATTCAGGGCCTGGCCCCTTGCATGTGTTAGGCACAGTAAATAGTAAATCCTATTTCAAAGGATTATGGGTGGCATATTAGCAGGTAACTCACTGCAACAGTGGAAAAACTTTAGAATATTTTTTTCTTTTCACTAGACAAAAACATATATCCATAAGTTCACCCAGGAGTACTTTTGGAACTGGAATAATTTGGTATATTCAGTTTAATATCTATTTTCTAATTGTTCTCTTATGCATTTTTCTTTTCTTTAAATAGGCCCAGAACATAAGTATTTTTACTCTAAATCATGAATGCCTATGACAAAGGTTACTTAAGCAGATAGACTCTGTTGTAAGTTAGCAAAATTGATCTGATCTATATCAGTTTGGAGATAGTCCTCCTTCTTTCCCTTCCCATTTGCGTGTTTTATTTAAACTCTGTTCATTTCTTTTGCGCTACATACATTATTCAGAGAATCTCTCTTACTGACAGAGAGAACTGAAATTATTGCAAAACATGAATAGTACAAGATTCTTACTCATCAGAACACAATACACCAGAGCTGAAACATTTGACTGTTGGCATACATTGATTTGCACCTTATAAGCAGGAAATCGTGATTAGAAATCTACCTTCAGCTTGATTTCAGATGTTGGAGCAACGCAGGATGTTGGAGGATTGTATATATTTATTTAGCTGAATGCAAAAGAATTTTCTCCTCTCCATGCACCATCTAGATTACATCAGTATATCTCAGCAACGCGGTCAACATTAAACCTGCTTGCGCACTTTTGAAAGGTAGCTCTACAATTTTACAAAGAACTATTTGCCTTCCAGCTCTTGTCTTGTGGTTGAGAATTTTTCTGTTGAAGTTTCAGAAATTCTTAATGTATTACCAGTCTTGCAGTTCTTGGACAGGATTAGGCTAAATGGGGAAGAAAAGAGATCTTTCATCAGTGTTTCATACTAAAAGTAAAGCTTTTCCCTTTGAGTTTGACTTGATGTGTATTCTGAGATGAATATATACCTAGTAAGTGTAATTTGGGGTAAATCAGACACTCCTCTTGTTTAATCTTTTGAACAATTCAATTTTTTATTAGAATTAAGTAACAGTAGATGCAAAATGCCCAAAATATAACTTACTTTATTACGTGCCACATGGATCAGTAGAAGAAAAGCCTACTGGAATTAAAAATTTTATACCTTGGAATAACTTTCTTTTTCCCAGAGTCAGTCTCTTTGACTTTTATGCCCTCCGGACTAACACGGGTCGATGACCTGAAATTGGAGGGCAGGATTCTGCCTCGCCAGCATAAATGCAGTTTCTGGGTGAGACCCACTGGGGTCGGAGGCAGCCCTGAGGACAGACAGGAACCTCCCTCGTCACTCTGCCCTCTCTGTGGGTCTGTCTCTGGGCTTGGGCTTGCTAGTGAGGGGAGAGGCAATGTCATTTTGGAGTTAACTTTTCTGCTGAGAGATCCCAAAAGCTGAGTAAATGGACTCAAATGTAGTATCGCCTTTATATTGTGACTCTCTGTCATTTTACTTACAGCAGTTTCGGCTTTGATTTGCTAAGCTGCATCATAATGGGATTTTCATTAAATTTGGTTATTAATTCTGCTTTATAATTACAACTCAATTTAGCAATAGGAGTGTAACCTTAGTTTAATAATCAGTGTCATTTAAAATGATGGTGTTCTTTATTTAGAAACTGAGGTTTCATACAGCTGAATGGTATTTTGCTATCAAGAGCAGTACAGTATTCCCAAGGATGCACTTTGGAGTATATAGAGAGTTACCGTAAAGGCGTACCATACGGTCAGGTTTGAACTGCAAAAGCAAATAGTGTGCCAGTTGGCTAGAAAAACGGAACTGGATTAAAATGTACCCTTCTAAAATAGACTCGATTACGATTTGAAGTGAGTGTTTTGCTTTAGTACACGGAGTTTGTCTCAAGCTAGACTCCGATTATTGTAAACAATTTATCTTAAAATTTCTATTATTAGCACTTGCTGATGGAATCAAAGAATATCTGTGTACTTGGGGGTCATTTACTGTAAGAATAATTCTGTATATTTTTAAGATATAAGAAGATCGATATTCAAAGACTTTTATAGCTCTAAATGCAATACTTGGAAATAGCTGTACAGCAGAGAGAAAATCAACCATCAGTAGCTCCGATCTATCAGAGTCTGGTTTTAATTTTCAAGGTTATTGTTGGGAAAATAAATGATGGGCCTTTGCTGAAATATAGTCAGATTTCTTCAGGAAAAATTCAGAATATGCATTTCTCTGGCATGAAACAAGACTTTTGTCCTAGCGTGTTACTGGAGTGGCTAAAACTGTAAACTCAAAAGCTTTATTAGAGGCTACAGAAATAATTTAATCTTCATTTCAGAGAATTAATAGCAAAGATTGTGTTCCTTCATTCTTCCTGCAGAAGCCAATGCAGTGCGGTACTTCTCGTGTAGGACAAAGCACTTTAACAAGTAAATTAAATTGATTAACTTCAGCTTTATCATTGTAATCTAAGTTTGTATGCTAGTCAAAATAGCTCATGCATTTCATTTTTAGGTCTTGATTGTTTTGAGACTTGCTTGTTCGTGAGAGAGGAAGACGTCTGCTTTGATTTCTTAACGGTTTTAGATCCTACTATGAATTGTGCAAATTCAGATTGTGAGCAGGTGAAGTTCTTTGGATTTAAACATGTTGGACCAAATAATCTCATAGTTCTTATTCCTTAATATGTGACTGATTTAAAGGGTACAAAATTTGTGCTAGTGCAAAAGTGAAGAACTCCGTATGATTGCACCAGTGTAATTAAAAAGAAAAATTGGCCTTCTCTCTGGATTTCCATTTGTCTGTGTAGTTGGTTTGAGGCAAAGATTTTGGACTAGTACAGCACAAAGTCTGCTTCTGCAACTTAGGTGGGCATACCTATACCGAAATTACGTGTTGGGACACAAAGTCAAACTAGATAATTTATTCCCGTGTAAATCAAGAATTGTTCTTCTGAATTTGGGAAAATAAATTTGCTCAAGAGTACCTGATTGCAGCATCTTGTTTGGAAATGTTGGTGTTGCTTTACTTTTAACCACTTTCTCCAAAATTTTATTGTCGTCCTTTGTCTAGCTTGGGTTCTTACCTAACTTTTTAATTTTTTTTATTTATTTTAAAGATCTTGCTGGCTTTTAACAATGCTGATACGGATTCGATTGTTTGTCAAAGCAATTATGGGTTGAGTACTCTTAAAAATTCTGTATCAGCGATGTCTGTTTTCAGGCACTCAAGTTCAAACAGAAAAGCTATCTTAAATTTTGGCACTCAGATGTTCTAGTATTTTCCAGAGTACTCAGCAGCACCTGCCTTCCCAATGGGAACTGCTTACGGCTGAGAACTTTGTCCTTATCTGTGTGATAACGCATGGGTCAATGGTCTTGTCTCAATAGTGTTACTTCCTTGTGAGGACTTTGTTTCTTCCCTGTTCTTTTTCCCATAGTCCTGATGAAGCATCTGCCTGACTTGTTGAAGTAATTGCAGCTGTTTTTTGGATTTCTGGTTCCTTATGGTAAGAAGATGGAACCAAAGTGTCACATACCCATCGCCTTTGCCTTAGCAATGCACTGTAAAGGCCCAGCCCATCCTTCCTCTTCACCAGGTTCCTCAGAAGCTGCTTATAGATAAGCTTTATGTTGGACTCAAGGGAGAATACCTGGATACTTCCTAACAAACTCCTGTTCTTGCTGGGTTTTGGCCAGCTATGCTAACATTAACAAATTCCAGTTCAAATATTGGCCCTTCTCCTGTAGTTTTTTCCCTGGGCAGTGCTGTCTGTGGTTTACATAGCGGCTCTACCTGAGCAGGGATTGCAAACTGGAACCCATTATAATGAAGAAATAGTAGGAATCAGCTTTTCTGCAAAGTGAACAAGTTCTCATTCATTCGTCTCATAGCTCCAATTTTTAAAAGTATTAAATTGCTTAACTCCTGTTGTTTTGTTTTTTAAATATGTTTAGAAATTGGACCCCTGGTACATAATTACCTATTTTAAAAGAATGTCATTTGGGCTACTGTTTTCTTGCGTTCCACAGGCTACTTCAGTATTGTATTTATATGCAACCATATCTCCTGAAACGTGCAATCTTGTGCGTTACCTTTCTATATTCTAAAGTCATGGACTACATGAGTGTGACTGCAGGGTTTTTTCTGTAAATACAAATAGAGCACAAGAAAA
>NW_009610907.1:0-24505 GCF_000690535.1 Cariama cristata
CAGCAGGATACTGCAGGGGTTTTTTTGGTGTAGAACTGGGTGTTTCTGTATCCTCACATCAGGCAGAGGACTGTGTCTTCGGGGGGTGCTGTTGCCTGGGCGCTGGTGGCACATCACAAACTCCACAGTGCACATTTTTCCTCAAATAAAAGTGTTAGAGGTCTGTCTTGCTGCAGGGGGAGTCTCTCCCGTTCGTAGCTTTGCCTGAGGGTCTCAGTGCCAAAGGGACAGCAAAGTCATCACCGTTAATTCACCAGGGTGTGTATGGTCTGCTGCCGTACTAACAGCTGCTTGCAGTCAAATCATTCAAAAGCCTAAGGTTTTCATGTTGTGCCCAAATTATTCAGACACTGACAAACTAAAAGGGAAGAAAAGTTACTGATTTCTTTCACAGAGACTTTGGGCCTCATCTGTTGTGTGACAGCCAGTATGATATCAGGCCCGCTGTTGTTAACTGCAGCAGTCATGACCCTTCTGGCCACAGCATCACCCTCAGCACAAACCGAACTGAAGAATTTGGGATCCCTCAGAAATATGCACACTGGGCTACCTTGGGCATCATTCCAAACCCGCAAACAGAAGAGCCAAACATTCAGGTCAGAAGACAGGCACAAAAACATCACTGCATGTGCAAAGCCTCCAGACACTTCTGGACAGTCGAGCAGTCACATTAAAACCCACAGAAATCATTAGGACTTGTCTGTCACTAAGACGTCTTCACCCAAACTTCAGGGTATTGCAGGTCTGAGGAGATCACTGGGACCTGCCTTTCCTCATACAATGTCTCCTTCATGGGCTGTGCCATCCCCACTGTAGCTGGGCTGTATTTCTAGATGTGTCTTTGTGTCCCAACTAGTTTTAGCTTGAAGAGTCCTCTGTGATGGTGCTGATCATTAAACCTGAGGAACGAGAATATCAAGCTCCTGCAAGTCTTTGAAGATTCCAATTACCTAAAGATGTGATGGCAGCATTTCAAATTTAGAGAAACAGAAAATTGTGCCACATGGTACCACACAGATCCAGCCATTAAGGTGGTCTGACATTTTTCTTGTTCAGGACAAGACTTCTTTAGACAGCATTTATCTGTCACTATTTCTTGACTGGCTCGTATATTGCTCTTGTTTTCTTTCTAGAATTCGTCACTGTATTTCTTGACTGGCTTGTATATTGCTCTTGTTTTTTTTCTAGAATTCATCCCCTCCACTTTCTGCACAGATACTTCAGGTCATTTTTAAACATGTATTTTGCTGGGAGTGTGTTAGCTCTGTCTCAGATGTTGATGGAGACAGGATCATCATCCTCAGCTTCTGTACTTGAGCTGTCAAGCTGTTTGCTGAAGTTTAAGGAGCATCTATGTAAGCATTCTGTTGTGGTTTAATTTCAGCTGATCAAGTTACTACTGCATTACTGCAACCTGCTGCATCTTCATAGTACCATGGGTGGCCCCATGAAGGTGAAGGAGCAGTGCTTGAATACAAGAGACTGAATCCAGCAAGCTGAAAATGCTGTAACAAGGAACAGGTTGGAGAACCAAGTGCAAGATATAGGCTGTACAAATGTTTGGTTATGTAATTTGTCTCTCTCTGAGACAAAACATGACTTCAAGTACATAAAAATCACAGAAAGCAGCTTATGTTTTATAGCCAAGATGCTGCACTCAAACTAGGTAACCAAGGTGAAGTAGCCTGAATTAATTCACAGGCAACCAAAGCAGGGTGAGACTCAAGAATACACATAAGAGCTACAGAGAGATGTCCTAACCAGTCCAACAGTGACCCTTGGAGTTATAACCTGGAGTTTGGGGGGGGGGGGGGGGGGGGGGGGTGTGCGGGTGGTTGGGGGGGGGGGGGGGGTGTAATTAAAAATAAAGCAGATATAAAATTGCCTACAGTTTCTTACCTTTACAGCATCTCAACCAGCACAATATTCCATGCCCCATGACCAAGAGCATTTTTCTGACAGCTGTGGGACAGCTGAAGCCACAACCTTGCTACTCAGAAATGTCATTCTACCACAGCCATATCTTTGAAAACAACCAGGAAGTGAAAAGCATCTTTCTTCCTCACTCCTTGTTTCATGTTTTCCTGTATTTCTTCACAAAGCCATATAAGAGGACAAAAACATTCATTATGCTGCTTATTGCCTGTGACCCATCACTTCAAACACTTTGTTCTGCAGCCCTAAAACCCAAAAATGTTTAAAAAGCACAGCTGTGCTGGTATGAAACCCATCCTTCGAGATGTTTTATTGAAAAATACTGATGAACACTATGAACCCATTGGCCCATACATTCAATTTTACTAGGCTGTGCTTTTTTACACCCTCAAGCTCTGCATTTTTCATGTGCCTTCAGGTCGGGCTACAGGCATACCGATTTTTCAAGACAGCCTGTGCTCTCTCTTCATGCAAGGTTGATTTGATTAGCTGCACGTCCACACTCAGGAGACAGACAGCTACATCTGCAGGAGCTGGCACAGCCCTTCATGCCTGACAGGCAGCTGCTGCCCACGGGGTGACCTGGAGCTTAGCAGCTCGGCGATTATCGCTGTGGGACCCTCATACGGGGGAATGGCTGCAGCCTCCCAGCCAGCCGTGGGCCCCACAGGCTGGAGAAAATGCAGATGTGACCCCAGCCAGTGGGACAAGCTCAGGGGCCAGCTGGCAGAAAGCATGCAACCAGCCACACCAGACCCACCAGTGCACACTGGCTCAGTACATGCTTGTACACGCACCAGACGGCGCTGGTGCAGGCTCACTCAAGCTGCAGAATAACGGGTTGTAATGCTAATAACCGTGACCTCAAAATCAGGACCAGAGTGAATCCACAACACTGATTTTTACTACCACTGTTTAAATTCCTTTCTCACCACCTGGCAAGATGAGAGCTACAGAGCCTGGGGCTGATAAAAGATGGCCAACAGCCTATTTTCCAGGACCTTGGCTGCTTCACGACTCCCTGAGCACAGGCTGGGTCTCGGGGCGAAATGCTGAATACGTCAGAGGTGGGAGACTTCACAGAGGTGCTCAGCTTTACTATCCGGACCTTACTTGGAAAGAGCCAGTTTAAGAGCCACTCCATCTATCTGCCTGCACAAGCTAAGGGCATTTGATGGCTGCTGTACCAGAATTAAAGTGATCATAAACATAAAACTGCTTTCAGTTACCAAATAGCAACAAGCATCATTCCTCATTATCCATCATTCCAGTCCTACTGAAATTATGCTGCAGTATGTATTTACTTTGCAATGGACACAGTTCATCCACATTATCACAGCTTATCTGTAGTTTGCATTTTACAACCCATCACAGAGGTAAAGAAACAAACCTGCCTGGAGTACTTTGCTCCTCTTGTCCCTTCTAGTAACAAGAATATGCTGAACTTCAGAACAAGTTGTCATGATGCAACTCACCTCTCCTGCGTGGTCGTTCACCACTTTCCAGGAGCTGGACTACATGCAATACATTTACTTCTGTGGTGGCTATCAGACTGGTTTTCCTTTTTCTGGGTTTCCCAAAGAAGTGGCCGCTCATTTGTTTGATTAAAATATCTATAAACTCCACTGCTGGCAAGTTACAGTGCTGATGCTCTTTGGTTTTTGTTAAGCATTGGTCTTGTTGTTCCTGTATAAAACAAACAAACAAAAAGTTTACGAGGTTTTTAATAGCAATTCTGTACTCCAGAAAAATAATAGGTTGTACACTAATAACCATGACCTCAAAACCAGGACCAGAGAGAATTCACAACATCAATTTTTACTACCATTGTTTAAATCACCCATTGTTTAAATAGATGTGATCTAAACACTTGCTTCAGAATGTCCCATATCCAGGATATCCTGTTCACTAAATAAGCAATAATGTTATACTTACTCACATACAAGTCTGAGCTAAAAATAGACATCCCAGTGTATATGATCTGCATGATATCTCTGGAGGAGATTTGCAGAGGCAAAAGGAAGTGTTGGGTATATAGCATCCATTAAAGTTTCTCTGTGGTTAGCAGTATTTCATACATCTGTATAACTGATCTGTTAATGCTACCGTATGCCAGACACTGTCTGAGACGTAGGAAGAGCGATCTGCACCAGCGAGCTCACCATCTGAGTAGGTAGAAGAGAGTGGCAGAAAGACAGAAGGCACAGACAGGTGATGACATTTGTCTGGTGCTTTCACGATGTACCTGAGACACAAGCCTTAGACTTCCTACCAACTATCCCAGGTCGGTATCTGCCCTGGTGAACCAGAGTTGCACATAATCTATTGCAGGTACAGGAGGAAATACATGGGGATCCCTTCCTGCACCAGTGACGTACAGCTGCCCTTCTACAGTGAGTGGGTTATACCTCCAACTTATTATAACACACTATTAAACAGTCTATAGCAGAAAAGTATAATAATCGATCGCAAAAAAATACAAGTCTGAAAGATCAGTCACTTGACTTTATGCCCCAATCATTACTCTTAAGTGTTTCCTCTGAAATAAAGCTGCTAGCACATCTCCCCCAGCCCACGGGGTGGTCCTGCGAGGGAGATGCCATGATCAAAATAAACATCCTTCACCCGCCATTCCTCTGAGTCCCAGGTTTTACAGGGTACTATTTTTTACAACACAAACCAACATGACCGGGCAAGCATGAATCCATTTTGTATTGTGGCCTGATGAATCTCTGCCAGTCACAGCATCAGGGTGACTGAGTCCCCATTTAGGGATGGAAAACTGGAGAGGGTGTCTTGCTACCACAAACAGCTGAGGAGACTCAGCAACCCAGGACTGAGGAGAGCCAGACCTCCAGAGCACGTGCATGGACATGGAGGAGTCTGGGGGTAGGCGTGTTACTGCACATTCTCTCTTAGAATATTTTCTGTTTAATAAGTGGGATGTTCTTGCCCCCTCTGCCAGTCTGTTTGCTCACTCGCTATCAGCAGGGTGTAGCACTTCTTAATCAGAAACCCTGCAAGCAGGCCTGGCTGCTACGAACCACATATAGCCCAATACAGGATTTCCTTGCTGTAGAAGGATGGCTTCCTGAGTAATTCATACAACAATCTCTTGCCCAAGCCTGTCTTTATCATCGACAGAAATACCCTGGCTATACACTGGTGAACAGTACCGGCACCAGCTGGCTCATCTCCAGCTTGTCCCACATTATTTGAAAACCCTCGAGGATTTTTTTTGCATAGAAACTTGTGTGAGCAGCGCATTTATACTTACCATTACACTGGCATTCAGGAAGCCATGCCTCTACATTTGCAGCTAAGGAATGAAACGGGAACAAAAAACCCCAGCCTATCCACATTAGTGTCAGTTGGCATGCTGAGTTCATTCTGACAAGCTGTGAGCATGGGAGACTGCCGTCACTGCTCCAGAAAGCTGAAGTTGCTGGTACTGTGAAGAAAGCCAACTACAGCATCATGGAAAGGAAACATCTTTCAGCAAGGGGAGCACAAGTATACAACCGTCACACAGCAGGGGAACAAGCAGTGATTGTGAATGGAAATACCTAATGGTGTTTCCACCATCAAGAAACAGCAGAGATGTTTCTTACATTGAAAACGTAAACATGAAAACTCTCCAGGTCAAGATCATAAGTGCGCTTGCTCTTTAAGTACAGTATTTTATGTGATCCACATAGGAATGACAACAGTCACGCTGATGTATAGCTTCCAGCGCTGTACCTAAAGGTTCCCACCAACAAGCCCTGCTAACTCTCCTGGGGCAGTGGGGAGGTCAACACACTGTGCCAGTCCTCCCAGCACCCTGCGGCACTGCCCTGCCAAAAGTCAGCCCTGTGGCCATGCCTTACCTACTGCAGTTCAGGCTCTTATCCAAGAGTTTGGGTGCAGGAGAGGGTCCCCCATGTACAGGGCAGTCCCTGGGGTGCAGGAGCCTGCTCAGCCCTTCCCGTTCCCCACCACCCCCGGGGCTCAGCAGAGCTTGTGGGTCTCAGGACCCCCAAGATGGAGTCAGGTAAGCCCCAGGTTTAAAAAATGTCAGGTAGAGCTGAACCTTGTCCATGCTTGTGTTAAACTAGTTTAATAAGAAACAGTTTAATACCAATCTAATTAAACTTGGATGTGTGTGTCTACAAATGTAAATTTAATCACTGACTGCAATGGTTTAGCTCAATTAATGGTAAGTCACTTAGACGTATATTTGCACCACGACTTGCTAAACTAATAAAAACTGATCGCATAGCTGAGCCCCAGTTTGCTGATTAAAGCAGAGTCATTTAAGTGAGGACTGTAACACTTCCATTACACCAGTTTAGGGTTATTGTGCCATTTGACTGATTTTAAAATCAATTTAGAAAGATCAGACCTTTTTAAATAGGTATAGATCTTTAATGCCTGTTTACTAGCAAAGAGAGGACTCAGGGAAGAGAGTTTAACACAGAGTTCAAATTGCTATTTATTGCTCACATTATTGGAACCCACTTTTCCTTTGCTTCCCAAGGAAACTATGCTGCTTGTCCAGCACTCCCCCTCCAAATAACTTTGCAACCAATTTGGTTTAAATTGGCCATTGGGAAGGAGAGCAGAAGCCCAAGGCATTAATGTGTGCAGTTTCCTACAAGAAAGATCCTGTTAAGGTCCTCAGGCTGCAGCAGGACATCGGCACTGCCTGACCATCTTGAAAGCAATAAAGCCAAAACCTCATCAGATGCTCAGAGAGTCACCTCTTGTTTTTTAAGTTTAAATATATAAGTTTTCACAAAGCAGGTTAAAACTTCCCTCGCCTTCACCACTACCTGTATAAATCCCATGTACTAGCATTTGTGAATTTATCCTGGCAGAGAGTCACACAGTGAAAACAGCTCCTCGGTGATACCTATCACCTTAACCACAACAAAAAAATAAAAAAGCTTCTGTTTTTCATAAAGCAGTGCAAGGGAGTTAGAGAAGAGTCCTTGGGCTCATCCCACAGCTTTCAGCAGCGCTGTGCCTGTGTCACTGATGGCTTTGAAAGAGCAGCAAAGCGGCAGCAGCCGCCTTCCCTCCAGTGACTCTTGTTACCGGCTCCCAGCCGTGAGCCGGCCTGGCCTCCGTGTCTTTCAGCTCCGGGCTTGTGTACCCCTGCGCTTGCCAGGAAATTAGAGAAGGGGCTTTGTGCCCCTGCACAAATAACCTGCAGCAGTGAGCTGCAAAGATGAAGCTTTGGCACAAAGCGATGAGATACAGCACGCAGAATCAAAGGCGATCGCACAACAGGGAACAAGCTCTGTTATCGGCTTACAGCCTCAAATAATGAGATGATCCTGGCTCAGCTGACACTCCTCTTGATGAGCCTGGGCTGGATCACCCACCCAGGAGAAAGGAGGGAAAAAACAGCGTAGGAGGAAACCTGGTGAGGGAGGTTCAGTCCAGGGAAATTGGCTTATCAGCACTCGGTAATTAGGATGGGAAAAGCTGATGCTCTGGCTCACAGCGCCCGTTCTGTGGGGCTGGAGGGCAGTAGTAGCTCTAGGAAGCCTTATCCTAGATCCTTACCTCGTCCTGTCAAGGACAGAGAGGGGGAAAGCTAATGTCTTAAAAGGAAAGTGGCCTGTAGAGAAGGAAAAGCAACCCAAAACTGATAGAAGGGCCTGACCCAGCACTGTTTCCCACCTCTGCATTCCCAGAGGGACTGTAGCAGAGGACCTTGCGCTCAGGGAGGTTTTACCCCATACCTACGCAGGGAGCCTGGCAGCAATCCCCAGCTGGCAGCATCTCCATTGGGAAGTGCCACCCCAGCCCATGCAGGGCAGTGTCCTCTGCACTGCTCTGTCCCACTCGATTCGGGTGGAAAAGTGCTGGGAGGATGCTGCGGGCACTGCTTATCATCAGTTGAAATGAAAACCTTGCAGCACAGTGCCTAGTAAAGATGTCTGTACATGCGGTTGTTTAAATCATGCCTAAAAATCAGCCTCACTCATGTAATCTTCCTGCTTCAAGGGAAATCCTTTACCTGCTCCGCTGCCCTGTGAGGGGACCAACATTACAGTGCTGGAGCCTGAAGTCCCACCAGGAAGGCTAAACCTGATCTCATCCCAGCATCCCTCCACACTGGTTCCTCAGGCTGCACCCCTTTAACTAAGATTAAACATTCCACAGATCAATGCAGAGCAACACAATTACTTCATTAGCAAGACAGCAAGTGCAGCGTATACCTGCCTTTGTTTAAGGCCAGTCAGATGGGCTCACTAAATGACAGCTATTTTTACATCTGGTGTTGTAGGTTCCGTTATTATTACAGCGCTGACCACTTGAAAAGAGGTAGGATCATCTTTCATGTCCTACCTAATTCAATTTAAATCTATTTTTTTTAAATTTACGGTATAGAAGGCATCGTATCTGCTCCCTGGAACTGTAAACTATGAGTTGTCCTCATCTCACATAGGTACAAATGCAAAGCAAACCCACTGAAACAACAGAAACCACACAGGCTCACCTAAGGGAGACTGAGCTCAAGCCCAAGCTGCCTTTACAACAAGCTGGTTCATGGCTGCGTTTTATTTCTTACTTTACCTCCGGGCACATGTGCTGCCTCCTATTCTCTTTGCCATCTCTGAAGTGGCACCTGCAAATGGGGGAGGAGAGCGGTGAATGCAAAAGGTTGGGTTTGCCTTATCTTGACACATCCATGACCTGACTGAGGTCCTGCTATTGCAAGTGAGTGGATCCCTCTCTGGGGGCTTTTACAGCGCTCAGAGAAATTAGCAGGAGGCTTTGCAGATGGGACATGAGGGCACCTTCCAGAGGAGCAAGGAGGATGCTAAGATGTCCTCCTCAGCAGCATCGCTACCTGATCTCCACTGACACAAGACCCTTTGGCTCCCTGCAGATGGCTTTGCATCAGCGTCGGGCTCACGTTGCAGTGCCCAAACCCACCCCCTTCCCTAGCAGCAGGGTCACCAGTGCCTCTGGGATCTTTATATCCGGGTCCTCTCTGAATGGAAAAGAACATGCTCATAACTAAAGGAGGACATAAATGTTGGAGAAAGCATGGAGCAGTAAAAGACCACACAGAAAGCGTTGAAGTGAAACAGACTCAGACATCTTTGCAGCATCACACGTTAGGGACTGCAGACGTGGCACTGCAGAGCAGAGACATCACCAGCCGCTCTTTGCAATAATTTGCTGATCCTCACAGTAGCAGAAAAAAAGGGACATCCATGGTGGCCAAAGAATGAAGAGCTTGAATTGAAAAATAAAGAGGAACCATTACCCACCCAAGACTTCTGCTCAGATCCCAGCTCTTAAATGGCACAACATTGTCCTCGTATGAATACATTATTCCCTTCCCATCTCTCTGCTCTGTCTGCTGCCATGATGTGACAGATGACAGAGGCTCGGGGAGAGATGCCTCAGGCTGAACAAATTTCAAGCTGTCTCTGAGAACACTTTGATATTGAGAGTTACACACTTGAAACTTCCATACCTTTTGCTCTGCTGTGGTTACAGCTTTTCTGGGACCTGATCTGATGGGACCTTTAACAAGTCATCTCTGCAGGAAGATTTTTAGTCATTTAAGAAGTATGAAATATTGCAGTTTGCATCTGAACTCACTGAGAGATTTCAGTTCACACAATTTCAGCACCAGCCTTTGGCTCTGGAATAAATATACCCTCTTTCTAGATCAGGGGTTTTGTCAGGTTTATGAATTATAAGCCTAGGAAATATATTTTAAGTATCACTCCTAAACATATTAGAGTACAATGAATTATTCATGATGATTGAATGCTTCATTGGATTTATTCCCCTTGTTTTAATGAATCATTCATGGACTTTTGGACATTCATCTTACTTGAAGCTGTTCACCAAATACTTTGAATGAGCAATTTTGAACCAGCAGGTTTCTTGGACACCATTAGCCGCCAGTATCCTGATTCACTTGTAGTTTGCGCTGCATATGCAGCTGCATATGTGCTGCAGCACTGATTTAGCTCCCTGAGTACAATACTAAATAAACAATAGCATAAGATTAATTGAAAATTGTACAAAGAATAGGTACCTCCTAAACAACCAGCCAACAAGTCCATTTACACCCTGTCCATTGATCAAAGAAGGAGGATGGGGAGGGAAGAGTAGAAACAAGCGTAACAGTTTTAGTGGTCATCTTCATCCGTCAGCAAAAGGCAAGCTATCCAGGTCAAAATATACCTGAACAGGGCATGGGCGCCCAGTATGTGGAAGCTCAATGGCAGCCAGGTTGTCCTCTTCTGGCCTCCAGCCATGTCGTGGGTCATCGTAACAGCATGAAACCACCTCTCCTTTGCTTCAGGGAAACTCAGCTCCAGCTTGGCGGTGTGAGCGCACCACTTGTCACCAGCTCAACAAGAAGGGCTGGAAGGCTTTGGGTCCAGGAAAGGTATAAATATGCCTGTGCGCTCTCTGCACCCCAGGAGAGCCAGCGGAGAGCACCCAGCAGACTTGAAGACATGGCGAGTAAAATAGTCTGACGTGACTAGTAAAATCATCTTGCCAGCCCTCCTAAATGTAAATGGCTCTATCTACAGCCGCCTTCCAGCCACTGCCTGTTCACTTGTCACCTGCCCAGGCACAGTCAACTCCACACCTGAACGCAGCTCATTGCTGGTCATCGCAAGTGGGCCATAGCAGCTCTTATCTCCGGGAACACGCTCTCTGAGTAAAAGGCTCATTGCCCATTCCTCAGCTCAGCAGAGGTATATAGTATTAATAAAGAGGCATGCACTGATGTGCATTTGCATAGATGCTTTCACCCACCCATCAATAATCAAAATCAATTGTCATGATAATACTTGCACTTGTAATTTGTTACCTTCAGCACAAGAGTTTGATTCTTTCTGTAACCCCCCGAAGCAGAGCACTGCTGGATAAGGGGCACAGCTGGACTCACCCAAAGACCTAATGATTTAAATCAGCAACACCTTATAAAATTATTTTAGAAGCCAAAGAAAGCAAAGCCTGCAGAAGATTCAGACCCTGCTTATGCCCAGCAAAGCAAAGAAAAATGAAACACCTAAAATTCATTTAAGAAGCTGCTTGATTTAAGGCAATACAGATGGGTGGTGGCTACGACTTCTGAAACTTCATTGTATGCAAGTCTAAACTAAGGGGTGAGAAGCAGGGGCATGGGTCCAGCTCTGGAGACCAAATGGACTTTGATCCACTTTGGATTCATTATCCTTAGCAACAAACAAGAGAAAGCAAACAAACCAGCTACTGAATCAAGTCCATGATGGTGTGCTGTAGCAATTTCAGATTGTTGACTGTTTACCTGAGAAGCAGATTCATATCTTGGTATGTGGGAGAACTCAGAAATGAGTAAGTGTTGCCTAAGATGAACAGGGTGAACATTGAGTAAAAGCAGAGTGTGCCATAATAATTGCCAGATGCAGCAAAATTTATCATTGGTTTTACAATGTGGATGAATATTCTCTAGGAAGTCTCCTCTGTATACTTCTCCTTTTAGCTTTATGCTACATTTTCATACCCAACACACGTAGCTCACGTACATAATTTGTTCTATTAGTTTCTCTTGGCTGTGACAGTAAGACTTCGCAAGCGAAATGTTTGGGGTTTGTGTCTTTTTTTCAGTAAATTCGAAAGACAAGTGTATTAGAGTTCCGCTAATTATTCTTAACTCACTACAGCTCAGCCTGAAATACGTACTGAGTATGAGATGACATACGGAGGGTGTATTATAACACATCTTCTAAAAACAAAGGCTGTATCAGTATCACATGCATTTTGGTAAGTGCAGGGAAGACAAAAAGAGGGAGAAATATAATGATGGATTTTCTTGTTAATAGGAAAGTCACTGAAAACAAGACACAGGGCTTTCACGACTGAGTGGTGAAGGAGTAATTTCTGTTTGAATACCAAGTCTATGGAGAATGATGAGTCAATTGGAAAGCAATATTGAAGTATCAGGTCACTCTACGAGTCACTTCAAAGCAGTAGCTTCAAGTAAGCATTTTTACCCCGACACTTTTGCAATATCATATCCAAGCAACATACCAGGTAGGTCCAGATGGCTGTTTCAGCAGTTATGAATTGCCAGCAACGCAAGCTGAACACCAGGCCATACTTGGCCTGCTCCGTTTGGGATTTTTCCATGGATTAGGCAACAATCCACAGAAAGGCTCAAGGTTACTCATACCAGCTTACCAGGATAAATCCTCTTGCTGGTCACCAACCCGAAACATGCAGTGAGCATTAGGATTCATGCCACATCTGTTGGAGAGGAGCATATGTTCCAGCTTATGCTGTACTACTATTTTGTGCTGCAAGTCTCTGCATTTATGACAAATGATAAGCAAATACAACCAGCTCCAGAGTCTGTCTATAAACACATGTATCTGTCATCTTCCTTTGCAAGGCTCAGCTCCCTGAGAAGGGAGAACTGATTTTTCATGCATTATCCCTCTAAACATATGCCTGATGTCTTCCTAGATTCTCATATTTTGTGTAAACAATAGCACTTGTGTCACTTAAAACTGAGATATAATTATTTCTCATTAGCAGTATTGCTGTGATATTTGGGTGGGAGGAATTGAGAAGCGGACAGTTGTTATATCTTTTTAAAAAAATCACAACATTTCAGCCACCTTGAAGTCTTCAAGTAAACTGCATTTTTCCTGCCAAAGTCAGAACAATGAGGGCTGACAAAAGGAGACATGGAAGACAGCTCCTCATCCGTCACTAGAAGTTAGCTTTCCAGGTCAGGGCTGGAATTGAGCCATGAAGCTATACTTGCAGAACAATCTCACCAGTGATTTTAAGTCCCGCTGCTGTTCTTTTGCTGGATAAAAACACTTAAAAGCAGCAAAGTCTGAACATTTTTGCCAGATACCAGGAGTGCTGTATGGTTATTTGTCATGGTTTAACTCCAGCGAGTTACTAAGCACTACGCAGCCCCTCACTCGCTCCTCCCCCCCGCAGTGGGATGGGAAGGAGAGTCGGAAATAGGTAAGACCCATGGGTTGAGATAAGAACAATTTAATAATTGAAATAAAGTTAAACATAATAACAACAATTGTAATGAAAAGGGAGATAACAAAGAGACAGAGAGAGGAGTAAAACCCAAGAAAATACAAGTGATGCACAACACAATTGCTCACCGCCTGCTTACCAACTCCCAGCCCGTCCCCAAGCACCGATCAGCCCCTCCCGGCCAACTCCCCCAGTTTCTATACTGGGCATGACGTTCTATGGCATGGAACATCCCTTTGGCCAGTTTGGGTCAGCTGTCCTGGCTGTGCTCCCTCCCAGCTTCTTGTGCCCCTCCTGGCTGGCAGAGCATGGGAAACTGAAACATCCTTGACTTAGAGTAAGCACTGCTCAGCAATAGCTAAAACATCAGTGTGTTGTCAACATTGTACTCACACTAAATCCAAAACACAGCACTGTACCAGCTACTAGGAAGAAAATTAATTCTATCCCAGCCAAACCCAGGACATTAGTGCAGATATCTGGGAGGTTCAACTCCTCTGAAAGTGTATTTCCAGCTATTTCTGCCACAGACTTGCTAGGTGGCCAGAGGCAAGTCACTAAAGCCTCAGAACAAGTTTAGCCTGGAGCATCCAATTATTGCTGTTGCTCTTGGGCTTAGAGCTAAGCATAAACTTATATCTCTACTAGACTTGCATGCAGCAGCCTCCTCTTAATCCAGCCCTAAAGCAAAGCCCCTTTCTCATGGGAATGCCACAGTCTAGTAGAGGAGAGACGTTTGTTAGCATCACTCCTGAGAGGAGAGTGAGAGTCTGCTGCACCTGCCTTGGAATCCACAGCCATCGGCACGGGAAGGCTTGGAATGATGCACCCGGAGAGCAGAGGTGCTGCTGTGGTTTTGGCATTTGGGCACTAGTCCTGGGAAAGCAAGTCGTGTGTGATTTTCTTCCTCAGAAGCTGGGCGCGAGCTCTGGAGCACATCTCTGCCCTCGCAGGAGGAAGGAAACGATCTATCAGCAAGATGAGAGATGGCTTTAAATTAGACATAGGCTGCTGTTTAAAGAGGAACTTTAATCCAGAGATAGCAACAAAGATCAATGGGATTGAGTCATCTGCCTTGGCATTGCATGTCTGTCTGCTCCTATAAGCAAATGCTTTTCACTCCACTAAATGTTTTATTCATTTGCATACTAAGTTAGCAGCCTCTGATTATACAGCTGCCCTCAAACCACGAACTTGGGAGAAATTCATGACACCTTGCTAAAATGCAGCTGGCAGAGCTTGCCTTCAAAATGCACCACAAAAAATTCAAATCCCCCTTACCCGCTGCTGCCTCTGCTCTGACCCGAGCAGTCCCCGGCAGGTGGCTGCCAGTGGCCGCAAAGAAAATAGAAAAGCACTTCTAGTGCCAGAAATAATCTTTTTATTCTGCAGTCCAGAAAAGATATTTTAAATAGGAAAAACATCCACTGTGAGTGTATGACTTGCTTTCATTAACACCTTGGTCTACACATGTCCCTCTGTACCGTCAAATCAATAAATCCATCTGTCCTAGGCACAGGTAACATTAAAAAACAAGTCACTGACATGCAAACAGTTGGGTAGAAAATACCTGCAGGGAAAGAAGGCATTCATGTGAAGCCTGGAAGCCAAAACAAATAATGAGATTGTCAAGGTGGTCACTAGGCGCACCTCTTATTTTCCTCTGTGCCAGTTCAAGAGCCAGGCATTGCAAGGAGAGCTACAGCTCCGCACCCTCCTTCCTGGGGACACAGTCGTGCCAGCAGGTACCTTTTGCTGCGAAGGCTGTGACTGCCGTGGAAATGCAGCAGGAACGATGCAGGCACACAGAGGAGGGGAGATGTGCCCACCCCAATCTGTGCCCCATTTCCCACCACCTTGCTCACTGCCTCCCAGGCTGCTCTTTAGCACAGGACTCAGTGGAGGACACGTACACTGGGAAGGTAAGAACTGAGTGATCCAATAGTTGCCTAAAGTTACTCAAAGAGTATTTACCGAGATCACGGAGCCCAACTCTTCTCCATGGTGCCACATGACATAACAAGCAGCAGCAGGCACCGTCTTGGAAGGGTCAGGGTAGATATCAGAAAAAAACCCCAAAAGTGTCACTGGTAAGGTAACGCAGCACCGGAACAGATTGCCCATAAAGACTGTGCAATTTCTGTCCTTGGGGGTTTTCATCACCTGGTTAGACAAAATCACGGCTGACCTGCTTTAGCGCTGGCCGCAATCCTGCCTCCAGCGGGAGGCTGGACAAGATGCCCTCCAGAACTCCCTTCCAAGCAACACTGCATGATTCCTGGGCTTCCATCAGAACACCATTTACTTCCAGTTAAGAACAAACACAAGTAAAGGCAGTGCCACAGCCTTAATTTGTGAAACATGGATATTTAGCACCAAGAAAATAATCTTTTTTTAATAGTATCATAGAGGTATTAATCTGCATCTTAACATGATGAAATGATGCTGCTGCCATTAGCTGTATTACTGGACACATAGGTACCATCCCCTGGTCTGCTTAGGTTTGGGTTCTGCTCTGTAAAACTGTAGCATAAGGTGGTACTGCTCAAAAACACCTGAAGTGAACAGGAGGCTGTATTTATTGAAAGCACCTAATAGCAACAAATGAAATTTTCCTTCTAACACAGTCAAGTTGTTTTAGAGATCTGTGACCCCCTGAATCTGTTTTAAATAACTGTTAATTTACTTACTCAACATTAGATCAGCCCCCCCCCCCCAACTCTAAACAGGAGCATCAGCAAGCTTTCTTCAACACAGGTTAAGTTCTGCTACTCTGGGAGTACAACTGCAAAGCTGCTGTTATTCTCCTAAATCTATGCAAATTTTTCGTCTCAGCCACTCTGGGGAAACTGAATTAACAAATAGAAAAATGGTACCTTTAAACAATCTCCTCCCTTATCACACACATTCCTCTTTTAAACTGGCCAATATTTTCAACTTATCCCTTTGAGCTCTCCAAACTGAAAATACATGCAGAATTCAAGGCAAGTGACATCCCATAACTTTGAAGCTAGTAACAAAAAGCGACTGACACACCATTTGAAATCATGTCTTCCCTAAAGTCAAGAAATGAGGCAGACGCAAGGGACTGTATAGATTAAATAATGCCTGGAATGCCAAGAAAAAAAGAGATGTACACATCATCCCCAGCATAGGAATTGTATGGCATATCCTCAGTCGATCTGTAGCAAGCCTAGCTCCATTATGCTCAAGTGAGCCACACAGATTTACTCCAGACAAAGATTAAGCCCATTAGATCTGATATTTCTTCTATCTGCAACATTTATCACCTCAGACAATGATTTACCTCTCTGCCAAACAATCTTATGAGTCCCATTTTACATAACTCATGGCGCAAGTCCATTCAGCTTATGTCAGCATCACCACATTAATCACAGCCATGGGGATTTGATTTTTGCCTAGCCTAGCTGCAGCAGCAAAAAGCCAAAACATGTACTGGCACAGCCAGACCTATGCTGCTGTGGCATCACATGTGCCTTGCCACTCTGGTAGCTTTCTAGAGCTGTTACTGACAGGCCACAGATCTTCAGAGCTGCTTTGAATTTCCATAACCATCCTTCTTGCTTCACGAGACAGAGCTGCCATTGCCTGTTTGCTTTCCTTGCTGGGTTTTCCCCGTCCCGAGCCAGCGCGGTGCCTACGGACGGTGCAGAGATCTTGCTTCAGAGCTGTCAGAGCATCAGAAAAAGCCCCAATGCTCAGCACAAGGACTGCACCATCTAGCCGTGTCACTCACCTCCAAGCACCATCATTACCTTAATCTCTGACACAGAGCAGCTTTGGAGAATAGGGGCCAGCCCATCTCCAGCACTGATTGCAGGAGAAAACAGTTGAGATGCTGATCAAGGAGCAGATAACAGCCCTATAGCCCTACGCACACACAGATGGATAACCTCTGCTCCTCCTCACCAAGAAATAACACTCTCTCTCCTTCTGGAGGAGAAATATCAGGATCAAGCCCTTGGTTATCACAGGAGCTAGAAGAAGCCCTCATTACTTTGAGGTGAAGGATTTCATCCCATTACATGTTACGTGACTCCAATTGTGTGCTTATCTTATGGTTCAGAAGGGAGCCCCAAAACCCAAGGACACACTGAAGACCCTGTCATCTTCCCCACTCCCTGCTTTGAGAATGCAGCATTTCACAGCCGCCCTGTCTGATCCAAGTTCCTTTTTCCTCTGTCAACATGACCAGAGTTCATTGAGAATCACTATGATAACAGACTTGTATAAGCTATATACTTTGGCCCCCGCTGCCATTAACCCCTGCCAGGACGGCTGACATCAGTCAGCTTTAGTTCTGCTTCAAAACAACGTAAAAGAAACTACAGCCTTGCAGCAGCTGTACAATAGTTCTGTACAGCACTTGAGCATCTCTTGCCGTTTTGTAACTTTCTGCCACCTTTTGTAGTCTTTCAAAAATCTGAAACAGGTTTTTAAACAAAAAATGTCCCTTTTGCATGAGGAAAATGAAAAGCAATTCCATTTTCTATGTAAAACAACAAAAAAAGAGTAACTGCCAGTGAGCAGGGAAAGGCACAGCCATTGGAAGTGGCAGAAGAACAGCTCACCCACACTTTAATGGATGGCCGCAAATATGCTACTCTACTAAACAGAAGGAATAAATCCTGCTCAGGAGCATAAAGTAGAGTTGTTCTCCTGATTCATATTTTATGCTCACAGCTAGAGACAGTACTACTGTCTGACGGCCTACTCAAATGTGCAGGATGTTTTCAGCTGCTGAGGACAAAGAACTCACTGTGAGCACTTTCACAGTGCTCACTTGCAGATACGGCCAAACACCCTGACCTCACATGGTGATTTCCTGGTATTTGATGTTCCCAGCCTTTGGCCAAACTAAACGCATTAAAAATGAAATTTGTCTCTTAAATGTTGTTGCCCCAAGTGCGCAGTGTGCGATGGTCTCGGAGGCCACCCGCATCTAGGGGGAAGGATCACATGAACCCTTCTCTATGTCAGCAGCAAATCCCACAACTGTTGAACACCACTGCAGACATCTTCAGAGAATCTCTGTAACCGCTGCCTGGGAGAACACCAGGCTTCAGCCGAGTACCATCTATGTAGGAAACCCCTACGGATGCCTTGTCCAGCATTCAATCCTGATGTCATGGCTAAGAGACCAGGAAACTGTCTGGCTTGGTTTCCAGTTTGTATCACAAGACCATTGTATGCCTGGGTGTGCAACTTCCAGCTTTGAGTCAAAACATAGTGTGCGCCTCCCTCCCCAGCTCTAATAATGGACTTCTAAAAGATGCCATCCCACGCTGCCCCTGTTATTAAAGACTTTACAACAGCCTATTCATCAAGCCATCTTTTTTCCGCTTTCTACTGAATTACTAAAGTCCATGACTTACACGGCTGCACTGCATGTTCTTTCAACACCACTTGTTACCCCTTTAGCCACTTTAACTATTCTTTTGTGCCGATTCTTCTCTTCCCCCAATTACCTAGGAATTTTCCACATGCCAGCATATCAAATGCTTTAGAGAAATTAAGGCAAGAAATCTGCCAGATGTAACTTTTGTTCTGAGAACTGGTCAAGCTAGGGAAGATACCTTGTTAAGTCTAATATGGTGTAGCTTTCGTAAACTCAGGTTTACACGCACGCTGCTCACAACTGTCTGGGTCCGAGGCAAGTAGAATGAGAATCCCTTAGAGCTATCTTCTTATTACGCAGTCCGAGAAACCTGTGTTTTAGCTCTGAATTCCTCGAGTCAAGTTATTCCAGCGGGTGTGCAAACCAGTCATAGATGGAGAACCAAACGCTACTTTGTTTGGACAATATCAAGAACATCAGTAGTTTGATTATAACCAGGCCACACTTGCAATGGTGTGAGTGATAGAAATTATTCTTGAAGAATGTACAAAGTGTCAGTCATAATAAATCAAACAGAACACAAGTTTCTATATTAAGATCTAACCTTCAGCCTAAGTTCCTTCACAAAAAAAGGGTAAATAATCCTCTTCAAGAAGTTTTTCATGTCAAATTACACACCAGTTAGTACCTACAAACACTAACAGAGCTACTCAAAAAGGTAGGCTTAGACAGACCTGGATTAAACACCGTCTGAAGCCTCACCAAGCTCCCAGATGCTTGGATTTGAGATGCTTTAAGATGCTCCCACAGGTCTCTGATTCCTCATGGCTACTCCACACTTCTTATCCTCCTCTGGTCTCAAAGCAGCTACAAAGTCAGTGCATAGCATTTGGCCAGCACAACAGAACTGGAACCAGCACACAGCAAAACTTCATGAAATTACTTAACCGGCCTCAAGATAACTGTGTAGTTTTGCCATATAAGGTAAAAGTCAAGATTGCCAATGGTGGCCCCATTCCTCATGACAGTAACGGGCAATACTTGCTACTGTTTTATTTCTTGATTTCCAATTCTTTCCTTTTCAACTTGGTTTATACCCATTACAACTCACATCCATTGCTGACCTCTTCAATTAGTTATACCCCATCGCTTGGGCTAAGAAATATTGACTTCTAACACATCATAGCTTTTAACCACAAAACAAGATGAGGAAGTTCTGCTCCCTGATCTGTCACGCTTAGCCATTCTTAGTAAGAAAAAAAAAAAAACAGAATCACAGAATCGATTTGTGGGATCTGGGATCATCGAGTCCCACCTTTGCCCTAACACCACCATATCAACTAGACCATGGCACTAAGTGCCATGTCCAGTCTTTTCTCAAACACCTCCAGGGATGGCAACTCCACCACTGCCCTGGGCAGCCCATTCCAATGCCGAACAACCCTTTCTGTGAAGAAATGCCTCCTCATTTCTAACCTGAACCTCCCCTGGTGCAGCTTGAGACTATGCCCTCTTGTCCTGAAACCAAACCAAACCAAAACCCACAAACCTGTAGAAACTGGAAAACCTGTAAAACTGGGAAACAAAAGTTAGTTTACGGCAGTTAAGTTTATGGCAGTTAACCAAGCTGTGTCTCCCCAAAGTTTTAGAAGTATGCATATTAGGGGAAAAGCATGGGCAAGTGCCTTCTATCTGACCCACAATATTATTCATAGGGTTTCCCTGCCCTGCCACATATAATCAAAAGATCATGCTTCTCATCTATAAAAATATATAAAAAGTCTCTCACACAGAATTTAAACGTTTGTCTCAAGATACCAGCATCTTCTATATTATCCTCATGCATTCAGAAGTTATCCCCTTTCCATAATAATGTAATAGGAAGAGAATGTAATGGTCAGGAAGTTCTTAAGACATAAAGAGCAGAAGATGCAATCTTGCACAAAGTCCCTTTCATCCCTACCAGTTTAAGACACACTAATTCCATTGCTGTACTTTTATCATCTTTGATTAGTGTTTAACAGAACAGACACGCACAACTTCATCTTTTTTATTGCTATTGCTCCATCCCAGGATGTCAGCAGAAAGAATGAGGAAGTTGTTCAAATGTGGAGAAAGCAACAGCATCTCTGTTCAAGAGCCACTGAAGACTAGAAGCAAAGTAAGATAAACTTGAAAGCTCTAACAGAATATTAAGTGCAATTCCACAGGTGCTCCAAGTTGCTGTCTCACCTGCTTTATATCAGGGATCAATTCCTTACACACTCAGGACCAAAAAAAAAACCACCACCAAACCAAATATGATGACAAAAAAAAACCCAAAGAAAGATAAGTTCTCTTTAAATAAAGAATTCAGAATTGAGCCAAAAAAAAAAAACAAACCCAAAAAAACACAAACAAGTCTTCAAATGAAAGTCTTATAATACCAATCTTTATTCAAGACAGACTGAAAAGAAATACTTACTAGTACTTCATTTACTTACCCTGAAAATAGAAGTCAAAAATATCCTACTTTGCCAGTATTAACCATTTTAAAATGAGCTGATGAGCTCCAGCTTATTTCAAGTACACATAAATTTGAAGACAAAAGAGAATGTATTTATCATTTTTATGTGTGTATACGTACAGACACATATTATATACATAAATCATCTATATACATACATATTTTGCTGCCACCTTGTGAACAGTCTCTGAATAAGGAGGTTTAGCTCTTACAAACCCAATTCTGCCATCTTTAGTCACATTTAGCTCAACTGACTTTAATACAGACTTTTTGAACAGGTACTCAATGTGACAAAGGATGGCTGAATCAGATGCTTCGTGAAGAAAATTTTAAAAGGCTGAGTAAAATAACTATTAGTCTTCCGCAATTTCCATACACTTTTGTGTCACAGTTTATTGCCACAAATGTTATGGAAAATATCACTAAATTCTTTCTGATAAAAATATTGCAGCTTTGCATCCAAGTTGTATAGCTGTCTTCAAAACTGAGTAAGCTGGTGCCTGTAACACAAAGAATAAAAGATTAACTACATCTAAGGAAGTGTTTTGTTTGAACCAGATTGTGGTAAGGAATAGTAAGCACTATCAAAAAAAAAAAAAAGCAAAACACAAACAAAAACAACAAAACCCACCTATATTTGTAGTCTAATCTACCTTAGAGAAAACTAAATTTAAAATTATCAACTTTGCAGAATGTTTCCATTTCTTTACAAATGTAAGTCAAGAGAAAAAAAGGAGAGAAGTTATACATTCCTCATACAGAGGAGCACAGAATTTAGTTCAGTATTTCACACTTCCTAACATGGTTGTGTTCGTCTACCAAGATATTGCCTCATGTTCCCAGCTGTATGGATAGCACTTATTAGCCTTATCTTCAAAAATATTTAATCTAAACTTAAAATAAAACTAAAAACTGTGCAGAGGACACCTCTCAGGAAAACAAAATCACTTTAACATTTGATGAGTTCCAACAGATTCAATTCTGTTCTAGAAAAGTGAAAGCTATAATATGCAGTGTTTTCTTATATTTATCTTTGGGAAACATTATCAAGCACCCTATTTTCTGTTTCTCAAATAAAGAACTACATCACAGTCAGTAGATAAGGAAGACAAGAATATCACATCTACATCCTTGCTAACAGTGCCAATTAGTTAACATTGTACTTACTGCTTCTGCATCATGCTCAAGCCCAATGTCATGGTGCTCCCGTTCATCATCCCGAAATTGCTTTATTATCTTTAATAATAGCAGTTAATTAGTAAGTCTACTTGGCAGAGAAATCAAGGCAGCTAGTATACAAAACTATACGCTGTTGACCATTTGCATGCACCAGTACAGGCATCTGAGGCTCAGGTCTCTCAAAAGCTTCTCAAAGACCTTGCTGAATTGGAGATTCAGAAGAGAATGATTTACAACATCCCACAAACCTAAAGTTCTTTTATTATTCTCAAAAAGAGTCTTTAAAAACCAAGCTGCTGTTTAATATATCAGCATGTTTTTCACTGTTTCAAGAAAATCTATAGTCATAGTAACTTGCAACACTAATTAGTTTCAGACATACAAATTAATCTGACAATTTAAATAATGAAATTAAGGTCCCATCCTTGCCAGATAATCAGTAAGGGTGTTTTCCTGTAAGTCAACAGGGCTTTTGTCCATTCTAGCATACTCTAAAGACGCTGTTTTTCTCCTTTAGTTTTTCAACTGGGACAAAAGGGTTTAAAGAATTTTCTCTTGAGATGCCTGCAGGTAACTAGGATTGCTTAATAAAGCACTCGGAGTTTACAGACACCCAAGCAGTGTCCCCACCCAACAGGTTCACATCACTTTTGGTTTCATCACTAGTCTTCCTCATATTGACACTGTGAACAACCTTGCTGCTTAGGTTTTCCTCTTTACTTTGTGCCTCCTCAGTTTATAGTCTTTATTTTCAGGGGTAGTATTTCCCTTGTGCACATGTCAGCACAACCTGGGTTACTTCAGATACTATTTCTGTAACAAGACAACACATTTGGAGTAAACAGATTTGGCTACATGTTAAACTAACCACAACTGAACATACTGATAGTAAGCAAAGGTAGAAACAAACACATGGACTCTAAAGCAAGCTCCCTCCAAACAGAGCACAAATGAGCTCGATGTGCTGCATGTGGAAACAGGTCAGTCTCTGACAAGCACCCTACAGGAATGTGTCCCAGTTTGATGCCTAAAATACCTGGGAAACAATTTTCTTGTAGGACTAAACAAACATTAGATCCTTACATGTGCTGAACTGTATTCAAGACTAGAACTATATATTCATACCCAGCAGAAGCAAAATGTTACTACACAATCATATTTTCTCCTTTTGTTCCCTCTCTGAAGTCCTCCTTTCAATTACAAGTAATCAAAATTAAAGCACAGTTCTCTCAATCAAAAGGGAAATGCTGAATTACTGAAAGCATGCTGAAGCTAATCCAACATACATTTTAATTTTGGTTCTTGATCCATTCAGTGCTGCTGAAGGAAAAAACATCCCTTTAACTTAAAGTTTCTGTTGACTTCAACATTTTAAGTAATAGAACAAAAAGAGATCTACTGTAAATTCTATGAGCATTTATTTTAAAAGACTAAAGTTACATTAGACAACTCAATGAATTTTTTAAACTACTTTTTAAGTCATAGTTAAATACCTGCAATAGTTCTTTGTACTTTTCTGGATCTTCTTCCATAAGAGTTCGGATCTGACTATTGTAGTGATCCGATATACTCTCTTCCACTGCCACTGTGCAAGCCATTGCACCTTTCTTTCCAAGTAAAGCACTTCCAGCCCCTGTGATTGGGGTACCAAACATATAAAAACAATGAAATGTGAAGCAACACACATAATTTACACATTTGAAGACCTCACAAAACAACAATAATAGTCATAATACAAACGCACCTAAAACAAAACCTGCTACATTCCAAAAAGGCAATAAAACAGTAGGTCGAACTCTGTATGCAACCATTAGTTCATTGAACTTTTTCAGGTGGTCTTTTTCTTGATTCCACATTTGCTGCAAAAGAGCCAGATCACAGTGCAGTATAAAGCCAGAAAAGTTAAACATTTCCAATACAGATAATAAACACAAAGAAAAACAAAACACCTCAGGCCGCTCACACTTTGGTTGCAAAGGTAACACTATTCACATGGCAGAGGAAATGGTGAAAAAGGGCAGATGAGGATAGTTTTAAAAAGGCAACATCAAAGAAGTGTCTGCAAAATAAAGAGTCCTGGCGACAATACTACAGTAATTGTAGTACTGGTAACTCCCTTAGCAAGTAACCCCGCCGCTCTTTATAAACCCGTTTGAAAGTGTTTAGAAAAAGATGGACAGCTATTTTACTACGAAAGCTATGATCTTTCAACTTCATTCGACCATTGTTAACCAAATGCAAATTAAAGAGAGAAGCAGCAATCCCTTTTAGGCCCGCTAACCTGGATAATCGGTCCCACGCTTGATCTACCCAAGATGGCCATTTGTCCCGCATAAATGCGGTTTGCCCCGTACTCCCCGGCATGGTCCACTCGGATGATGCGGTCTATGACGGGCTTGTTGATGCCCTCCAATGTCACCCGCGAGCTGCAAAGCCTGAGGGAAACCCCTCCGGCGGGCAAGGGCCATCTCCCCCAGAGACCTGCCGGAGAGACAAAGGTGAGG
>NW_009610908.1:0-9624 GCF_000690535.1 Cariama cristata
GCCCTGTCTCTGGGAACGCAAAGGTCCAGCCACTGCCTTTTACTCTGCTCCTATCACAGACCTGCAAAGGCTCTGGTAAAGCTTTTTGCACCACATGCTTTTATTCGCCGCCGAGCCCCACCACTCTCTGGCTTTCCTCCCCAGGTCACCAATCTTTAAGCAAAGATGGCTCTTGCTTCTCTGGTGACAGGCTTCAACTGAGAACCTGATGAAGGAGGACAGGCTCTCTGTCAATCCAGCTGTATTGGTGTTGCAGCCAGGAAGAACAGCCTTGCTGGATTGCTTCTCCCCAGGAACTAATTCAAGAATTAGCAGATGGAGGCAGAAGAATCCCTGGCAAGGAGGAACTTTGGAGGGTGCCTTTCCACTTCTGCAGCACAGGTTAGCGTTGCTGTGAGCCAGCAAGCTGTGGTTCATGGGAAGAAGTTCACGGGTTTCTGTGTCATTGTGGAAGGCCCCAATTAGCAATACCAAAACCCCAGGCACTGGGGGGGGGGGGGGGGGGCCCGCCCGGGGTCGGGTGTGTTGTGGGGGGGGGGGGGCGTCCCTGACCGCTGCTGTCCTGTCTGCAGCTATTTCCAAGTGAAAAACGGGGCATTGGGTTTGGGAAAAAGAGAATCCCATTCTAACCCACCATTTTGCATGGATTTTCCTGGAGCTTATCTGGCATTTCATTGTGTTGGGAGTCTGTTCAGCCAACAAACTCCTCTCCCATGCCCCAAGCTCCTTGTTACCCCAGGATGTGGTTCCTCTCTGGCCAGCTGTTTTTAACAATTGGCAAACGTTTTCTCAAGTAACTCCAGCAGGACCCACCTGCCCAAGGAAGCCACAAGCTACAGTAACAGGTCATCTCACCAAAGAGCCAGTGAGGAGTGGAACACTACAAGTCAGGATACGCTGCAGGAAATACATGGCATGGCTTGTTCAACAGCTCACAGGAAAGGCAGCACAGGACAGACTCACCACACAGCTGTCTCAGCGGAGGAGTTGATCCTGTGCTGCTCAGGGATAGCCCACTAACACTTTCACATCCAGCCCCTGTTCCAATGATTCCTCAGCTCTCTTAGGAGACAGCCAGCTTTCCAGCCAGGGGGGCAGAAAGCTAGGGCAGCTAAAAGAGGAAAGGAGAGACGAGAAGCTGAAGAGAGCATCTCTAACAAGACCTTTATTGACGTGCAAGTTTCTGCTCTGAAACAGCATCGGCTGCTTCCCCTGGCCGGGCTCCCGGCAGCAGTGCTGTGCCAGCAGCAGCTCAGCCACTGCTGAGCTGTGGCAGATCAAACAAGGAGGCTGACTGACACGGCCTACGGTCCCTCTATGTACTCAGGTCCAGGATGAGGTTGGGGTCGGTGGATATCACGAAGAGGTAGATGCGGCGGGACAAGTCTGGCCCAACATAGCGATCTCTCCCTCCGACATCCAATTTCACTGGGATGTCACTCAGCAGAAGTTGTTTTTCATCTTCTGTGCTGCATTCTTTGTAGGCCTTTGAGCACACAAGACAAGGAAGCAGTTAGCACAGATGCTCCAAGAGAAGACTCTGATCTCCCCTGCAAGGCTCAATCCCATCGTTACAGTGAGGATCCATGACTGAGCCTTCATCCAAACATACCAGGATCAGGGGAGAAAGCTCAGAAGAAACATTGCAAACAGACCTCACACACACTCAGAGGTGTGTGTTGCCCCTCCAGCATACAAGGAGAGAGCTGTAAAGCCACTTCTTCCCAAGAGGTTGTGCTAGGCACAGAGATCAAAACTCCAGGGGAAGAAAAGGAGAGTATTTGACTACGTGAGACTTTTATTTAAAAGTTCTGTCACAGTTCCTGATCTAATGGAAAGAGTTCATGTGATTAATGCTCACAAAAACAAGCACTTGCTGATAAAAATGTGTCCTCACCAATTGGCTAAGCTGCTGTCAGAAGGGTCAGACAGCATCCTAGACTAATCCTGCTCCCTCAACTCGCTGAGCCAGTGTAGCCCACAAACAAGCAGAAAGGCAAGGGGAGTAGGGAGAGGGAGAATTCAATGAGCTAAATCAGCTCCCTAAAGGATCAGACAACAGAAGAGCAAGGAAAGTGTGGTGTATGCCGCTGGTGACAGCAAGCAGTAAGACAGCTTGGGTGTCCTGTGGAAATCCTTCACAGCCCACAGGGGTGATGCACGTTTTCTGCTTGAGGGTGACGTAGAGCTGTCGGACTGTAAAGGCAGCCACCTGAGACATCACCCATTTCAAATAAAAACAAGCAAAGCTGATGGACAGACCGTGTTGGAGAAGGGCAGTGGGATGCATCCAACAGACCCTCAGCTGCACTGTCTGGGGCAGTCAACCAAATGTATCGCCAAGCAAAAATGCAAAGATGCTTTGAGCGGGTCTGTGGGGTGAGACGAAGGCAGGGAGAGGCCTGGAGGGGCTAACAGAAGGGGTAAGTAGCTACTGCTGAAACAAAGCTGTTGTTTACGTCAAACACCCATCTGGAGACATGCCTTGCCTTTCTGGAGATTTCACACTCGGGGCTTGTTTGCTCTATCAACAAAGACCTTTAGGCAAGGAAGCACATGGCACACCCCCCGCCTTCATCCTCCAAGCTTTTAACAGGACACTGAGGGGTTTGAGGGCTTACCTGTAACAGGAGGGTTGGGGAGGGATATGCTTCTGCTATAGCTGCTGCTGTGGCAGGGCTGACTCTGTTAAATTGCTGGATTTGTCTCTTCCACACCTGCCAGAGTCCTGTGCCGTCCTTCTCCACTCATGCCCTGCTGGCCCAGGCCCCGGCAATGCAGAAAGGCAACTCCTGTGACTCCAGCTGCCTCCTGCAGAAAGCCAGACTGCTGAGAGCAAGACCTGGCACCACTGCGTGCACTGAGCACAGGCCTGCAGACCCCAGATGCTGCAGCCTTCCCCTAGCATTACGCAGTGGGCTTCCTTCTAAAACCTCTTTTGGTCCAGGGTTAGCCTTTTTTCCCCTCTTAATTTTCTTTCCTTCCCTGGAAAACTCCAGAAAACCAGGGGGAAAGGATCTTCCTAAGGCTGTCATTTTCCCTGCTTTCCTAATGCTGAATCACCACTGCATTCACCACAAGAACAAAGGATTTTCATCAGCACAGAGACTGAAAATGATCTTGAGACACATCTAGTCTGGGCCCTTACACTGATGGCATCAAGCACAGGCTGGCAGCCACAGACAAATATTCCTGTAACTTCCACTGAGGTTTCCCAAAGCTCTGGGCTTGGGACATGACCGAGCCCAGCAACACGACTCACTTGTACAGGCAGTTTGCTATTGCCTTCGTCAGCGCAGAGACGTGTTGCCGGAATTCCTGCCACATGTCTAGGAACAGCACTTTGATGTTACCCCACAGCTGCAGCACCACCAGCGCCTGGAGGAGAGGTGACAGAGGTCAAACACGGAACACACCAACCAACAGGACAAAGACGCGCTCGGGAGAGCCAGCTGTGTGCCAGGACAGCCTGAGGCCCTCACCCTCCTCGACCCTCAGCCAGTAACGCTGGTGTCAGCCCCAGTCACCAAAGAGCACCTAGTGAGAGCAGCAAGGAGAGCACACGGGTAGGAGATGTCTCTCAGCAGGATGAAGCTGGGCTGGGGCTGGAAGGGGAGGGAGGCTGGGTTGCCTGCATTAGCTCTGTTTACACAGCGCTGCAGTAAAGCCTGCTCATCCTTCTTAGCTCCCAGTAATCCCCTTTGGGGCATACTCAGGCAGGGCAGGAATTTAGTTCAAGGGATATCAAGCAAGGGTTTAGATGGTATTTGACCTAGTTTATGACTGCTGCGGCATCATAAGGAGCATTGCTGCTCTGCTGCGGGACACAAGCCAGAGACCTGAGTGAGAACCAACAGCTCCTTTCACAGCTAAATGAGCAGTTGGTGGTGGGGTTGGGGAGGGCAGGCTGGATCAGCTCTGAACCAGGGTCTTAAAAACAAGAGGCTCCAAACCATGCCTCGAAGCCTGCAGCCCCTCTTCAATCCCACTGCCGGACAGGGTGAAGGAGGTTGCAAATGGGTGCAACCTGATCCAAGCCAGCCACCAGCCCCCCTGGCACAGCATTCCTTACACACAAGAGCTCACCAGTGGGAGCCTTTTCCATACAGTTCAGCCCCAAGTAACATAAAACTTCAAGGACTGTAAGAAGTTTTACCTCCAGTACCTCCTCCTGAGTCATAGACAGCTTTGGGCCAGGGCGGGAGCTGGGACCCTGCTTTCCAGGGCTCAGTGCCTGCTGCCTGCCCTGCTCCCGCTTACACTTGTAAGCAAGACACACCGCTCACATGCAAGCTTTACGTATCCCACACCTCTGGGCCACTGTCTGATAAAAAGGAAAAGGGCAGGCTTAACCCACCCACATCCGCCACCTCCCGATCTGACTTGAGGCTGGAGACAAAGATGTCCAGTTTGCTCCAGGCCACCTGCCCCCAGGGTGGCAGCAGCTCCCCTGAGAGTGAGAGGAGACTCGAAACCAGGGGGAGAGCCATTTGGTTCCTCTTGTGGCAGAACTCAACAGGCCACAGCTGATTTTTATTTTACACCTAACACTCTTGGTAAAATTTATCCTTCCAGGCTTAAGTGAGAAAGAGCCCAGGAGGTGGTGAGACAAGAGCTCTCCCTGGGAACTGCTCCAGACAGGACAGTACAGATGGAGCTACTGTAGCCATGTCTATGTGCGGAACTCTGGAAGCGCTCACACCGTCACCACAGAGAATATTCCTCTGCTGTGCACGTACATGGACAGGAAGGACTCAGGCACCAGGAGCAGCACACAAATGAGACGTTCAGGGGACAAGAAGAGGGCTCCAGGCATCAAACATCTCTCAGGGTCAGTTCAGCGCGAGCAGTTCCCTCAGCTCCTCCATAGCACTATGGCCCTCTGCCTGGGGTGCACAGAGAAGCCTTATCTGCGATCCCCTTCTGGCTACAGGATCCTCAGAGGTTGCTATAAACGCACACACAAAATTCACCCTCAAGGCTGCAAAACTCAAGTCCTGGCCCCCGCGAGCATGGACTTTGTGATTCACAGCCACCACGCTGGCACCAAGTGTCAGCAGCTCAGCCCAGAACGTGTCGCCACTGCAGACACGCCGTGAGCTTCCCCAGCACATACCACCTGTAGGCATCCAGCCCGACGACGGCCAGGCTGTAGGTTTTGGTGGAGGAGCCCTCCAGCCCAGCCAAAGACAACAGTTGGTTCAGGTCAGGCTAACTCACTGATGGGGCATTGACAAAACTCTGAAGCAAGACAAATCACACCCAAGTCAGTAGCAGCCTTCCTCTTTCGAACACCCCTTCCCCATCTCCAGCAGGACCACAGGGCCTTCCAAGGTGCATCTCATCCATGGGAACGGGCAGGAGCCAGCCTCAGACTGCAGCCGAGAGCATTGCCTTGGGGCACACACCACATGCCACATCTGCCAGCATCCCACTGCTTCTTCTCACCTTCTTCCCTGGGGCGTTAGCACTGATCTCCTCACAGACACTGCCTATTCTAGCCTGTCATTCTCTAGTCTTGTACGGGGCTGGAAGGACTGGGAACTTCTCAGGGCAGAAGCACAGGTAGAAATAAAATGTTGTAGGACTGCACACACATGAGAGCTAATGCCAATCTCTCTACTTCAAAACACAAGTGTTTCCAAGGGCTGCGTACTCTGAACATTTCTTTCAGGCAAATCTTTTATGGACTCTATGAGAATGGCAAAGCTAAATGCAAGGCAAGGCAAGTCTGGCCTGCCCAGTTACCCTTGGCGGAAAGCAGCACCCTGTCCAGTGGTTAAAGGCAGGTGCCTGCGTATGTCCCTAAAGACCTCCTGCTGTACTCAGATATGGCTTCTCCCACAAGTTCTCTCCTTTCAAACCACAGCCCTCTGCACCACAGCTTTGTTTCAGGGTGGAGCAACTGCAGTTTTGAATGAATCCTCCCTCCCCTGCCGTGTTCATTTGGCAAAGTGACTCTGCTGTACGGCACTTTGTGTGGGTCTGGCACCGAGCTCTGTATCACCTGAGTTAGGGAAAAAAGGCGCTTAAGAAAATCTTCTGGCTCTACCAACACGAACACCTCTTTCTCCTCTTTGGTCTTCACCTCACCCTAAAGAAGCAGGGGTCACCCAACACAAGCAGGGGTCCAGCATGAAAGCAGACAGCAAGTCTCCACCTGTGCAGAGCCCACATGGTAAGAGGTGCTAACACTCACAAGGCTATGTCAATATTACGCCGGTGAAAGACCATGGCTGAACCAAAAGGTAAAAATTCTCCCCAAACAAGCAAATCACTGAAGGTGCAAAAATAGCCTGGTGAGGAAGGCAGTGACAACTGCAGAAGTTGCAAACTAAGATGACAGAACACAAAATGCCTTTGTCTGCACTGCACACACTGTTAGATGATCATGTTATTGGCATCTACGTTATCCATAGTCTATTATAGGACCACAGTATCTGCAATGTTTTATCCAGCCACAGCAAAAATAGAGTTCTGCCTCCACCTGAAATTCCTGTAGTGGGGGTGAGCACGAGAACAGCCGACCTCAGCCTCCACTGCAAGTCAAAGCTTTCTCCCCACTGCACATCAGTTGCCAGCTTACAAGTACAGAGAAGATGAGAAGGACTCACTGGAGTGGACAGAGGGTTTAGCATGTTTCTCCTCCAGGTTACGCTGCAGGGAATTGCCTGAGGCTCACAAGAATATTTACAGTCCAAGGAACTTAAAACCTTCACCCAACCATCTGAGCCAGGATCTTTGACGAGACCTGTGGAGAAGGACAGAACAACCCTGACATGAGAAAAAATAGGTATATCATCAGTGTTAATAAACAACAGCAAAGCCTCAAGTGCAAACCGAGGAATTCTGCAAGTGTGGGGAGTCTGGTTGCCTACAGAGCATGCACTTGCTGGCTGGATTGCCAACTCAGTTACTGACTTCATCGTTGATCATCTCTGCAGACATTTCTAAAATTGTCCTTCTTCATTCCAGCCAAGTACCTGGATAGTGACAGGCAATTTGCCACAATGACTGTAAAAATCAGCTTGTGCATTCTGGGTTACTAAAGGCAAATTTTCAAAGCTGACTCTTATGTTCCCCCAAGAACAAACGTTATGAAATTCATAGAAATGTAATTATTTTTGAAATCTATCTCTCTCTCTCTCTCTCTCTCTGACGAGTGAGATTAGCCAAGAGGCTGAACAATTCGTAGCTAGGAAGCTAGGTTTCACCACCCGTGCACAGCCCTGACACACCTCCCTCGGCACTCACTGCAGCCACGTTCCCACCACTCCTGTCCACACTGCTACTCCAGCAGCCAGGCTGGACGCACATGTGGATGTCAGGGAGCCCACAGAGAATCTGCTTTTAATTACCGGCTCTGCAAGTACTGTCAATCGTAGCTAACGTGAGTTGACACTATCCCTTAAGCACCTTCCTTACAGCTGTCTGCAAGCTCATCAAACCATGCGTTTGGACTGTTTTCTTTGACAGATACCTGCTCCAGACTGAATTTGTGGGAGATGTTTCAACAAAATAGCATGGCTGTTTCTAAGAATAAAAGGGGAAGGTTGAGAACGTGCTGCTTGTCCACCTTAAAAATACCAACACCTTGTTTTATGAGGGAGCTTTGCCAGCAGGACTGCCCTGCCCAGCCCCAAGCTGCTCCCCGGGGCAGGATGGATCTCAGGATGCAGGGCTGGGTGCTGTGGGCAGGGTGAAGGCAGAGCGCTCCTCCATGCTGTCTGCACTCCCTCTGCCAGCATTCGAGCACCCAGGAAGAGGAGAAAAACCTCTGGATGGTGCAGTGAGGTGAGGGGTGGAGAAGAGGGCTAGGAAGACAGGAGCAGGGTTGGGACCTAGACAGGAATGGGGGCAGAAGAGATAAGCAAGAACGAAACTGATTAGCACCAGGGCAGAGGGGAATGTGAAACCCCGGGACAGAGAGAAACTCTGAGGACTTGGTGGGTGCTGATATAATCGCCATGGTGGTTTTTAAAGTGAAAAATAACACAGCATTTTCTCTGGCGGGCTGTGCGTTACACCAGCCAGCCTGCCTCACCAGGCTGACCCTGCTCAAACAGGGTCCCTCACCTGGAGAAAGGCCGTGAAAATACACTTCTGGAACCTTTGCCACCTCCCAAGCACCGGCTGTACCCACAACTTCACAGCAAATTCCACAGCAGAACAGATGACACTATCTATCCTACAAAGACTTTTCTACTGGCAGAATAACAAGCACAACAATAGGACTGTGTTGGAGCAAACAGGGACAATCTTCCTCAGGCAAAGCCACGCTACAGATCCCCAGAATACACCCTCTAATTATCTTATTGGTGCAAACATGGTAATAATTTACGCAAAACCATGTTGGATAAAGCAGTTGGATCCCTGCACCCAGAGAACCAACAGAACCTGCCCAAGACCTGCCTGGAGAAGAGCAAGCAGACCAACAAGTCTCTAAACAGAACATTTCAGGATACAATACACATATCCTTAAAAAATACGTTTAGTTAAACAAATCTCGCTGGTAGCAATTAGCAGTGGAGTGAATGCATAGCGTAAGGATAATGTAATTCACAAAAAGTGGTGCATGACGGATGCTAACGAACAGCTCAATTCAAGATACAATGCTTAAAGATCTAATTACACGTGCACAGGGATGAGCTGCAGCTTGGACTCAAGCTGCTGGGGACTGGGATGCAGTGACATACTCATCACACCTGCCATTCTGCCCCCACAGGGAAACACCCAGCAACCCCGGGCTGCCCTGGCAAGCTGCAGGGTGAGGAATGGGCCAGCAGCCCTGCTCCCCATGGGACAGGGGATTAGAAACATGCTCCAGGCAGTCAGATGTGCCAGAGGACCAGCAGCAGCACTTGTGAGTGCCGGGAAAGGGCCAGGATCCCAGGGACACAATGGCAGCCAATGCTGCAGAATAAGTCACCTCATTTTCTGCCAACGAAGCTCTGTGCTGTGACCTACGGGGTCCTGATGCCCTGAATGTCCCCCCTGACCAGGCAGAGCAGCTCTGGAAGCAGACCCAGCCCTCTGTGAGGCACCTGGAGAATGTATTTCAGGTGCTGCTATTTCCAGAGGCTTATCTTGAGGCACAACCAACAGGTGAGTTCCAGATAGCAGGTAACATCACTCAGCCCCAGCAGGCGATCCAGCTCTGCAGGTCTTCTTCTCTCTTCATAACGACCCTTGAGGACATGAGCAAATTCACAGCCAGGAGCTCACCACCCCCAAACTAGATCAGAAACGTGCTCTATGAAGACAAGCCACCAGAGCCCTCTGGGGCTGAAGCACTGCCCTTCTGCTTCTGCAACAAGGCCCGGAGAAGTTAAGAACTCGTTTTCCAGAGGTGCCAGCCTGGGCCTGTCAGCCCTGGAGCCGGAGGGGTTGGTCCTCCATGGTGCTCAGGAACAAGGCGGGGACCACAGTAGCTGCCCACTGCAATCTAACCACATCTCGTCCGAGGTCACGACAGCAACGACTGAGGTAACGAAGCAAAAAGAGCCTGATAAACACCCAGGGGGCTGTGTGGACTCCACGGCAACGGGCCAGGAGCCCCTCCGACATAGGGGCCACGCCGCCCACCTGGGTCGGCGCACACCTCCATCGGCCGCAGGAACCGCG
>NW_009610909.1:0-44674 GCF_000690535.1 Cariama cristata
AAAAAGTGTGTATGTGTGTAGGAGATTTCGTGCTGAAAATGCCCTGTCTATTTAATGAACAAATGCTCAGTATACTTTTATGTTTAAATTATGCAGGTTTCTACTGTTTTGAAGCTTACCAGCACAAAAGCTTTCTGAGAATATGAAAGCAAATGTTTGTATGCGGTAAAATTCTGCTTTCCTAAACACCATATGAATTTTCTGGTTTTATAGTTGATTGTCTTTCTTAATAAGAGTTCAACTGTTGCATTTTTGTGATACGACTTGGCACTAAAACGGACTGTGTGCCAGGTGAAACAAGCAAATAATGCGGTTTCTTTTCTTGTGTTTCTTACATTAATAAATAGTATTCAGTGAATAGACTTTAATTTTCAGATGACAGGAATAAAGCCAAACCCAATACAACTTCCCTTCCAAGTGGAAAGTCCAAATGATGACTTACCAGTGCCATGTTTTGTGACTACTACACTTTCTCATCTCCTGGAAATAGTTCTAAGCTTTAATTCTTTATATAGAACTCATAAGATAAGAATTGCTATACTTTCTCTGTCTAGTAAAGTTACAAACTAAACTGAAGCATAATTGTCACATTGTGTAGTGAAACCTACTTAAAGTTGTCTTCGGAATGCTTGCATCTTGACATATGACTGTTGGGTTTGGGTTTGTTTTTATTTGTCTTAGCATAATATACAATTCCAACCAAAAATGGATAGTTAATGATTTAATGGAAAATATGTGAGCAGTGTAATAGTATGTACTGTTTCTGTGTCTTTCAGAAATGATTATGAGGAGTTAGCTCAACAGTGCAAAACATTTGCTAAAGATTTGCTTGCACAAGCACGGAATTCACGGGAGCTGGAAGTTATTCTGAACCACACATCTAGTGATGAACATGTAGACAAGCGAGGATTGTTGGAAGAGAGGATGAACTTAAGCCGCTTAAAACTTGCAATCAAGTATAATCAAAAAGAGGTTTGTCTTTGCAGTAATTTGATAGGCTTTTCGTATCATATTTTGCTAGTAATTCATTTAATTTGTTGTGCCTCTAGACATAGAAGTGAAAGTAAATTTGTGAGAGTTATAGAAGAGAGAGTGATACAGAGTATCTGCATGTGAAACAGGGAAATGATATTGCAAGATACTGAGTGTTTTATCAGTATTTACTGTGGAGAAGAATGTAGTATTTTCTGTATTGGAGTCTAGACTACTGCTCTTTCATGAACAGCTCTAGTAGTGGTAATTATTTGTTCAGATCCTCATTAAATCCTTGCCTAGGGAAGCATGGATCCTTAGGTGCCATACATGATTTATCTTCTCACTTGTCATTAGCTGTTCAGCTTTGGCTCAGGCCTTGTCTGTGCTATTCAGTAATTATGTTAGACTTACGCTGGTATAACTGAATAGCGCTTCTGTTACAGCATAGTAGCACCTTTTTATACCATCAGTATGGAACTTATTTCATGCAGTAGGTCATTGCTGTCTCTGTCCCTTGACAAGTTATAACTCTAGTTTTGCTGTAGTAGAAGACAAATGAGTATTGTGGGGTTCTAGTACAAGGACTAGGGACAGAGAGAAAGTTTCCTTTCCGTGTAAAATCCATTTTCAGTTCTCATTTGCAGAAGGTATTATAATTCTGTCTGTTCTACATATCCAGGCTTGAACTGTTTGTGAAACTGTTAAAATACATAGTGTTTAAAAGTTATAAGCCATAGTTATGGAATGTCCTATAACCAGCATTACACATTTCTGGTATGCATTAAACAAACATACTTAAGTATTTCAGATGTTCTTCTGGTTTTGAGCATAGCTTGTTTTTACCACAGTGGTTGGAGAATAACAACATTTTTTGTGTGGTATGAGGAAAGTATCTTTGCAGAATATGTTTTATTCCTAGTAAGTTTACTATAGAGACAGTTTTTTGTGATGCTTTCTAAAATGTGACAATAATATCAATGTTCCTTTTGTTGATTAAATGACAAACCGTCCTCAAGTGAAATACATTCTTTTGCAACTCCATGCAAATAAGCACCTGAAATTTGAAACTATGTTTGCATAATCTACATAACCTTCAGGCCAAAATGATCTTCTTTTGAGGGACTGATACAACATAGCTTACTCTGATTTAAAATTAACCCTGCAAAATAGAGCCATAACGATTTTAAGAACTGGTATGTATAAAACTGTTTGGCTGCTATAGTCTTCATCTTACAAGGTGTTGTGTTTTACAGTGTGGATGGTATTTTACAGTAACAGTATCTTATTGTTCAGATAAGGTCACTGTATTTTATAATAACAGACAATGAAGCTGTCTGAGATATGATGTTACTTATATGCTAGATTTCTAAGTAATTAGAAATCAAAACTAAATCTTAACCTGAAAACCATTAAAAGTCTAGTATATATAATTTATGTTTGGTTGCTGGCTTTAGAAGGAAATTAAGATAATGGATGTTTATAATCAGTGGGTCCGTAGCACTTTTGTTCTCTTATGAGATAATTATTTAAACTCAATATTCTTGCCTTTTCCTGTTCATTGGTAATTACACATAGTTTGAAAATAAGTTTTAATAATGTAAATTAGTAATCTGCATTAAGAAACCTGAGACTGATTTCTTGTTTGTTTCTTTTTCCCCACCCCCAGTTTGTTGCTCAGTCTAACTGCCAGCAGTTTCTAAACACTGTGTGGTTTGGACAGATGGCAGGCTATCGACGCAAGCACACGTGCAAGAAAATTTTGACTGTTTTGACGGTTGGCATTTTCTGGCCAGTTCTGTCCCTGTGTTACTTGTTAGCCCCTAAATCTCGAGTAGGTCGAATAATTCACACTCCTTTTATGAAGTTTATTATTCACGGAGCTTCGTATTTCACATTTCTGTTATTACTTAATTTGTACTCCCTTGTCTACAATGAGAATAAGAAGAATACAATGGGACCAGCCCTTGAGAGAATAGACTATCTTCTGATAATATGGCTAATTGGTAGGTATGATTTGAGTAGATTGGATGACAATTGCTGATGTTGATCAAACAATAATGATTTGTACTGCCTTCTTATGAAATCAGCATGTTACTCATTGCTTGACCAAAGTTTGCTCTTTGGAGGATAGTGTTACAGGAAGAAAAAAAACCAAACACGTTTTGAAGAAGGGTTGTGAAGTGTTAGAACAATCTGTAGTTATCACAGAAAGTGAAGTATCAGAAACAGAATGTTGTAGGATCTAACAGAGGAGGAACATGAATTTTTCTTCAGAAGGACGATTAGCATTCAGAATGACGCAAGTGAGATTCAGTTGTGCAATAACAAATTAATGTAAAAGCTGTGTGTCTTCCTAGATATTTTAAAATACTGATCTTAAAAAAAAAAAACAAAAACAAAAAAAAAAACACAAAACAACAACAACAACAACAAAAAACAACAAAAAAAAACAACAAAAAAAACCCATAGAGGCAAAGCAAGTGTGTGTTCCCCAGATTAATAGTTTTGTAACAGATAAGAGCCTGTCATCAACTAGTTTTCTGTGATGGTAAGCTGAGGAATAAAATTAATTCAGACATCACTTTAGATTGTTTGCCAATAACTCTTCATGAATAGGTAGTATTATTTAGTATGTAGGTTGTTTAATCACTGTGAGGCAAACTTGTTTTGTTTTTTCATCAGCCAACAATCCACAAAACTTTCAATTTCGTCTAGCTCTCTTTTACCAGAAATGTTTGGACAATGCTCTTAGATATATGGTTTAACTTTTAGGTTGCCCTGTGTAGAGTCAGTAGTTGGATTTGATGATCTGTGTGAGTCCCTTCCAACTCAGACTATTCCACGATTCTGTGAATTCTGTGAAAAAAGTAGTAGGGAATGAGCTAGGCTTCTTAATTACTTGTGTGTCTGTGTTTGGGATTATGCTAGAATTTGAATATTACTAGTAAAATTATTGTTTCTTTGAAAATCTAGCTAAGATCTTTATGTAATCATAAAGTAGATTAAAAGTATTTGTGCATTGTATGCAAGCTAATTACAATTTTTCTGGATTGTAAATAGGTGGAGCAAGTGTGCAGTGACACTCATAAAATCAATTGCTGCATTGTTTTCATATCTATTTTAATATGCTCTAACTAGACAGAACAGGAGAATTCTGTACAGTTTTGGACTAATGCAACTTTAAACAATTGGCAAAATTTATGTTTATTTATGCATATATATGCGTGTATACTCCATCTTAGTCTAATAAATTGAAGGTGTACATTTACCTCATCCTTGTTTTAAAACACAGAAACAAGTATTACTTTCCCATATTATAATTTTCCATTTCTCTATGTCATTGTCACCAGTTATCATAACTGTACCTTAAAGGATGCATGGTAATTCTGGTTGATGCAGTAGAGGGAGCACAGGTATAATTTTTGTTGAGTGAAACTTTTGAACTCATGAACTTTTGGTTTGGTTGAAAATTCATAAAACCTTATAACATGTTTTTAGTTGGTTGGTGTGTGTTTGTTTTTACATTCAGATTTAGTAGATAAATCCATGGAAACTTACACCTTAATGTAACATAATTAGATATGTACCATTTGGTTGACTGGACTTGTAAAAAGCAGTGATATAGTCAAAAACACCACAGTTTTTATCTAAGTAATTTTGGGTGGTTAATTTGTTATTTTAGGGTGGTGGGATTTATTTTTTTTTTTTGTAATGGTGCTTCCTTTCATTGAGCTATATTAAAACCATTGAGTAATTCACGCAGATTTTGGAAATACCCAGTACCCACAGCAGGTCTTAAAAGCAACTTGAAAACTTTAAATACAGAGTACAAATCAGTGTTACAGACCCTTCCTTTGTTTTGAGATTAAATATCTGATTTTAGAAATTATTTTGTTCCATCAAATCTAATGTCGGCAGAAAGTGTGTCATTAGGTAGTCTTGGAAATTTTAATGAAAGGCTATAGGAACATTTTATTTTCTTCATGTAGTATTTTAACATGTGGATTTCAGATAGGGTTCAAAAATGACTTGTAAATAACATAAGTCATTAAAATCAAGTTGATTTTTCACATTATTGAATCTTGAGGTTTTTTAAATAGTAATTGCATTTATACCTTAAATGTGTATTTTGTAATGACATATTGTACTGTTTCATTACAAATAATCAGTAAGTTGAAAAAGGATGTATTTAGAAAATGTGTGACAAAATCAACTGGAATAAAAAGAACCAAGTAACAAGGATTTGCCTACATTATCATCTTCTATAGTCTTTTAAAAATACTTTCTAAAAATCAATGTCAAAATGGTCACAGCAGAATTTCTGACACTTAAAGTTAGCAGCAGGTTTTGTGTTCTGCTAGATTAACTTTCAAAATCATGAATACAGTAATTCTCTTTCCTAAGTTATTGAGCCTAAATCATACAAATGTCTTCCCCAGCAAAATAAAGCAACAGAACTCAGATTATTGTGTGTAAATAACATCAATTATAGCATCTTCTACTTCTCCAGTTCTTTTTACTGATTCTGTAACAAATTCAGTGTAAAATACATGGTGATCATCTAGAGGGGCACAGAGGTTCTGATTGAGAAATATTTTCTTGATAACCAGGAATAAGAGAGATTTATATGTGTCTTTTAACAAATTGTACACAGCACACTTTTTTTTAATTATGCCTTCCAACATTGCTGTAAAGCTGACTGAACAAATAAAGTCGTGCCTAAGTATCTGATATTTTTTTTTCCATTCACTGGATCTTGCTGTTACTGGGCCAAAGTTTTAGAGAAGTTGCAAAGTCCTAAAAGCTGAACCAAGTCTAACACTTTTTAACTACCATGCTGCTTTTCTTCTTGTCCTAAATATAGTAGCATACATCTGAAGTACTCAGAAAAACATTAAATAACTGATTGATTATTCATGGAAATCAAAGGTGCCATTATATTTCATCTAACATTCCTTTCAAGTTTTATAAAAATGTCAAATCTGTAACAGACATTCAGTTAGTAAAATTCTCAGCAACTGTATTTTTCCATACAGCCAGACATGGTTAACAATGGTAAAATTCAGCTTGCTATAAAGATCCTGGATATGTGGTTGTAAGTTAGACTTCTTATTTTTGCAGTCTTAAGTCGTGGTCTCTTTTCTCTGCTAATGTTGTTTAATATCAGTTAGGGTAGGAAAAGTTTCTACTTTTCGGATCTTTTCAGTAACAGTTACTGAGCTGATTATTCTTAAAAAACACTTCATAATACTTACACACTTTCAAAAAATATTTGATATGTTATGTGGCAATGTAATGCTTCTATAGTGCTTTTGGAAAAAAGTGAATACTTTTCATTCAAAAAAAGCATTTGTATTCTAGCCCTCTACCTTGTCCTGTCCAATTTTTCGTCTATTCATTTCCTCTGATGCCCTTTTTTATTCGAGAATGTGGTTGATTACTCCACTTCTTTCTCTTTGTTAAAATATCATTTACAAAAGCCAGCCAAAATTGCTTTGGTTGTAAAAGAATATCTGTTCAGTGCAATGGCTTGACTTCCCTGGCTTTTATTTTTTTTTTTCCGTGCAGGAATGGTGTGGTCAGATGTTAAAAGACTCTGGTATGATGGTTTAGAAGACTTTTTAGAAGAATCCCGTAATCAGCTTAGTTTTGTCATGAATTCCCTGTATTTGGCAACTTTTGCCCTCAAAGTCGTTGCCCATAACAAGGTGAGCACCCGTCTTCATAGATCCAAATCTCTTCCAGGACTGACTGAGCAAATATAATTTTAGTACATTGCTGCAAAACATATGAAGATAATGTTACGTGTGGTATGTTACGATGTTGTAGTTAAGTGTAATACATTAGTAAAAGCCTACTATGTGGATACAGTTTAGGCTTCCAAGTTAAATGTTCTAGGTGGTTTATGCTGTGTAGTTGTCAAGATCTCTGGCTTGTTGCATCTTGGGCTTGAAAGAGAAGTTGATGAGGCACATGGGGGTTAGAAAACACATTAAGACATGTCCAAATACTCAGGGACTCCAAACAGAGCTACTGTCTTCCCTGTAAGAAGTGGCTGGTCTTCCAAATGGCTTGATTTTCATTTGGCATTTGAGCTCACCTGATTCCACAAATCAGTACTATGCAGGAAGCTAATAGTAATGTCTGTGTTTAGATTGCCTCATGCTTTTTTACTACAGAAAGTTTTATTTAGCTTTCGATTACATATGCTCAAATGTCACAAGTGGTTATGAGGTGCTTTTTTTTTAAATTGTTTTTGGTTTGGTTTTATTTTTTGGTACTAAGGAAAAAAGCCTCAAGACTATAGAGGAGCCTTGTCTTTTCTCTGTGAAAAGCCATCTGGATTCGATTGAAGATACAAGTTTTGAAAACTATCATTCTCATTCTGATGCATGTGGTGTTAGCCACACTGCATATGGCAAGCTGCCAGACCAATTGAATATGAATATTTTGGTAAAATTCAAGCCAATGCAGTAGCACCATTATTTTGGATTGCAAACTCTGAGTTGACAGCTGTCTGGCAGTTGGGAGGGAAATAAACTGGTTCAGTTCTTCCCAACTTGGTGTTTGGCTCATTTCCCCTATCCTTGCATTGATTCAGAGGCTGGTAATCATTTGGAAAGGAAAGCTCCATTTCTTGGAAAAAATATAGAGAGAATGCCATGTTGGGCTGCCTTCCCAACAATTTGCTTTGCAACCAGCAGTTCTGTAGTGGCAGTTCCTTTGCTGAGATAAGAGCCCTTTACTGCTAAGTTAAGTTGAAACATTTTTGAAGATGCAGGACTCCTGTCCTATGTAACAGACAGATGATGGCATTTTTGCAACTTTTATATTGCAAAATTTATTTTTATAGTTTATAAATCATTTAGAAAACCAAGTAAAAATGTTTGGTTTGCATCTTAGGTCCATACTATAGGCACTGAAGCTGTAAGAAATAAAGGAAGAGTCTCCGTAGCAGAAGGAGTTGTATACATGCGATTGCAATGTATTAAAAACATAATTATCCCTGTTTCTTGCCATCTTTGTGCAGCACACTTTTGGGCAAGTTATTTTAAAGCATCTTTGAGTTCTTTAGTTTTTGAATGTCCATTTTCAGACAGCAGAAGCTGGTAATATAAATGCTGAATGATTACAGCCAAGCTGAAAGTTAATGATCTGTGCATATTCCCTGAATAGCTGAATAGTATCTAGTGGATATACTTTAAGGGTGTGTTTACACCAACAGTTTACTGGTGACTTCCATTCTCTATAGTCATTCATAAAATCCGTTGAAGGAACTCCAGTTCCTAAGTCTTTCTAAAACTGGTTAAGACCAGCTGTCACCACATTGCAATTGCATGTGTACATTAGTTTTCTTTGCAGCATTTTAATGTTTTTGACTGAGGCCTATTACAGTAGACAATGCACATGTTTATAAAGTACACTAGTCCCTGTTTCAACAAACTGTGCAAAACAGGGTAGAAGGGAAACCAGAACAGAGGTATAAATGGTTTGCTGAGCAAGTGAGTGGCAGAGTTAGGTGTTGAATTTAAAGCACCTGATTTCTGGCTCCCTCTGGAATGGCTTTTGAAATGTCTTTGTCTAAAAAGAGTGAGATACCTGAAAAAGGTAAGCTGTCTATGAATCGTATGTGTTAATTTCTTTTTTGCTATTGCTTGTTTGGGAGGCAGAAGTAGAGAGCAGTGCACAGGTGCATTTCTGTATTTATAATGTCAATGATCTCAATTTGTCCTTTTTATATTTCAGTTTCATGATTATGCTGAAAGGAAGGACTGGGATGCATTCCATCCTACACTAGTGGCAGAAGGTCTTTTTGCTTTTGCGAATGTTCTTAGTTATCTGCGTCTCTTCTTCATGTACACAACCAGCTCTATTCTGGGACCACTCCAGGTGAGTATCATTACTGCTTGAGAAAATATTAAACTTGATCTTAATTTGCTATGAAGAGTCTTACTAGAAAGAGAAAAAGAAGAAATTAAACTAAGAAAATGAGAAAGTAAAAAGTAGAAGGAAGTGATATTGCATTTAAGTTTGGTTTTGTAGTCTGTCATAAAACATACTGATTTAGATGGAGAAAGGTAAGAAAAAGAATGGAAGACCTAGTGTAGTTTACTTTCTTTTAATTTTTTTTCCATTATAACTGTACCTGTACTGTCTTTTTGTTTTCATCTGTTGTTAGGTTAACATACTGCAGAAGTGTCTGCAGTTTGAAAACTGTAAGGATCAGGTTCTTCCTGTAAAGTTCTATGCCAATGATCGTCCTAACTTCTTATCTGTAAAAGATAGACGAATTAGGTGTGTAGCAAGGAATAGTAATCAAAAGCCTTTCTGTTTATATCTGCGATCTCACGGAAGTTGCACGTTGAGTTGAATTGTGCAAATTGCTTCGATTTGAAAAACACAAATCTCTGAGGAGTATTGAAGTAGTCATTTGTTTATAGCCAGTTAGAAGAACCTGTTCTCCCTTCTTATTACTTGGAATTTGCTGGAGCCTTCCAGTAAGTAATAGTATCAGTAAAAAACCCCACATTTTAATTATGTAATACATTTAATTCAGTCATCTGAAGATGGTCGGGGGAAGCATTAAGAGTTTTGTGTTGTGATGCTGGAACAGTAGAGACTGCAACAGTTTCTAAGCTAAATTCCGGTTTTTCACTTAAAGTTGGAATTTAGCCTGGTTTTGTGAAAAGAATTTAGTTTTCGTTTCCTGATTTGAGAGCAGACATGGAGTTTTCTAATGAGTTTATGCCATGTACTGGTTTTTGGTTAGTTGGTTTCTTTTCTTAAGCACAGACCCTCTCATCTTAGTCTTGGTGCTATTCATCATGATAAACCTCAGAGAAACTAAGTGGACTTGAGGGTGCAATATGACAGTACACGGAAGGTCTAGTACCTTTGGGGATAGGGGAGGGAACCTGGACTATTACTGAGACATCACATTTAGGTTGCAATTACCTGCCTCAGTCCTTTTTAGATTAAAAGGAGGAAGAAAGTTTCCTTCTAAAAAATATTGTGAATAGAAGTCATCTCTTGTTCCACTAGCAACATTTTCTTTCCCTTCAGTGTTTTTTCTGTTCAGCTTGAGTCCTCAGCACTGACTGATTTTGTACTTTGCCAGTGAAAACGCCCTTATAAACTGAAGCACCTGCTATTAAAAGCATAGCTTAGTGAAAGAAGCTTTGCATAGGTATACTCCCAACTTCTCTGGCCTCACTTTCTGGCAGATTTGTGACAACAAATCAGATCAGACAAGTCCCTGCTTTCTTGTACCGATTTCCCGTGTCCCCCCCTTATTTATTTATTTTTCCCTTGATAGTGATAGGATTTAGTTAATATAGCTAGTTGTCAACCTCGTCACTGGGTTTGCAAGTGTCTGTCGAATAAAAGACACTTCAAATAAATAGGGTAGTCATCCAGTGATGATACTGATGGAATTTGTCCTAACAGGTCAAATCAATGCTTTGTCCTCTCTTCTAATGAACAGGATTAGTTTTAAGAGCTTTGTGGCAAAAGGATGGTATGAAAGGATCCTGCAAGTAACGTGATCACTATTAAGCATAAAGGCAGAATAAATATTTGGGAGCAGCATTTTTTTATTTTTAACTCTTGCTCTGCAACTAGAGCTATACCAAAGGAGGTTCTGAAGTAAATAATTTTGGCTCGGATCACTGGGTCTTGTATCAATCAAGGCTTTAGGATGTAGCTGAAAACCTCAGGTTGAAGGTTCAGCTCATTTTAATAAGTTAGAGTACTTAATCTTGCTGCACAAATAATTATCTTTTAGAATATTTTTGTTTCCTACAGAACAGTCCTTCTTTGAAAAGAAAAATAATCGCATGTTAAATTGGTCTTTTTAAAATCATCATAAAAAGTGCTTTAAAAGGAATGTTCGTAGTTCTTGTAACCAGTTTAATATTATTGGAAGATGCCTGTTTCTCCTCTCAGGGTTTTGTTTGTTTTCCTTCTTGCCCTTTTCTCTCTAGCTGTGACTATGTTGCTGTTAATTATTTTTATATTTTTTCTTTTATACATTTTTAAATGGAAATGTACTTGCATGCTTTGAAAAAAGTTGCGTATTGCATGAAAAAACTTGATGTTGCAGTAAGCATTAGGCTTGTTATACAAATTGATTGAAGTCTTTCCACATTTTAAAGAGATTCACTGTTTAATGTGCATATTTATTTATGTACTATATCTTTCACAAGTTTTTTTTTATTAGGAGGCCATGTTATGAAATTTTCCAAGTAAATAAAAACAGTCAACAGTCACGCCATTCAGTGGCACACTGAAGCTTGTGTTACTACTGTTGGCCAATACAGCTTGTGCAACAACTCTTACAGTATTTTCTGAAAGTAGGTCACAAAGTTCAAATGATGGTAATCAAATATGGCATGGAAACCCAAGGGGGGGATGGGGGGCGGACGGGGAAGGGAGCTGCTGTGTTCTCTTGGCTATTAGAGTTATTTTTAAGCATTCTGTTACTTTACTTACTGATTAATAAAACCTATTTTAATACAGATCTGTAAGTTGACTGTGTGTGGTGGGTTTTTATTATTAACAGAAGATAGAATAATATTCCTCTAGATTAAGGATTTGAAATCTAATGATCTAGAAATTCTAAATACTTAGAAAGGAATGGCATGACTGTACAAAGAAAGCAACTGGTATTTGGGCTGTGTTACTACCCTCTTCCAAACAAAATAGTTTTGGGTGAGTTGTACTTTTTGTGCATTCCTGTTCCATCTACTTTTGTATTTCTCTTGCCTGTGACCGTGTGTCAGTTAAAACAGTAAATGTTTTGTTGTTGGCATTTCTTTTTTTCTTTAAAGGGTTAGATGTGATGAAGCAGTATGATGGGGATTATCCTCTGACCAAATGATATAATTGCTGCCTACAGTTGCAGGTTCTCCATGACTGTGGCAAACTGTGCAAAGAATCAGAGAGAATCTACTGTGCAGCCAGGGTACTCAGGGAGTTTCCAGCAGCACAGGAGGGAGCAGGAGCTGACACTTCACCGCCCTGTAAACTTGTACTTGCAAAACCTGACCAGTGATAACAATTCTGGACTATGATTTGGTACAGAATCATATAGATTTGAATCATTTGATTCATATAGAATTAGGCTTTCTGCACACTGATTTATATAGAGGATTAGCTTTACCTGACCCCATTTTATGTATTTACATTCTTTATAATAGTATATTGTTCTCTGAAGAAGTTTGTAGGAGGAGTGATTTAAAGGATGTAAACAGTTTATGCTGTGCCTGTGTAAAAATTTACACTTACGATAAAAGCAAGTCAGCGTCTTCTCTGTGTTAGGAAAAATGCACAAGCATAATTTTTTTTTTTAAGTTGCTGTATTTGTACTGTTGCAAATATCTGCATAGGGTATTTTGAAATGGAAACTAATGCTGTGAATTTAGTGCCATATCTTTTGTACTTTACACCCTTCAGTTTTTAGGTGCTTGCACACCTACACGTTGTGTATGTTTAAAACATACGGTGAATTAATTCTGTATTCTGCAGATGGCTTTGATATACTACTCTTTGATTAGTGATAAATTATGATTCCACATGTTTTGATTAATTCAGTGTCCTTATTAAGTGTTTTCTTAATGTTCTGTGATGGTATTTATGTTCAAATGCATTTCATTTACTGCTTTTATCTATTGACTTGTGAGTTCCTTATTACCATTGGTATTACAAATAAAGAATAAGGTGTACACAGTATTGCTTATGGTTAATTGAAGGATATGAACTTATCAGGTGATGTTAAAACTACTTAAATTTTCTTTTAAACATCTAGCATGTTTCACTGAAAAGTGGTATAAGGGTACCTCCTGATTTTGAGGTCTAATTAGCATCTTAAAATTTAAGTTAAACATTAAAATGTGAATAGATTTTAGCTTTTTTTTATTAGAGGCTGAAGGAGAGAATACAAACAAAAATAACTACATGTTTTACTAAAATTGGAAATAAATCTGTTTCACAGATTTCAATGGGGCAGATGCTACAAGATTTTGGAAAATTTCTGGGAATGTTTCTTCTTGTCTTGTTCTCATTCACAATTGGATTGACGCAACTTTATGATAAAGGATTTACTGTAAATGAAGAAAAGGACTGTGCGGGTATTTTCTGTGAACAACAGAGCAATGACACATTCCATTCGTGAGTTTGATATCTATGAAATAGCTGTATTGTTCTAGCCCTTAATCCCTAGTAATTAAATAAAACTGGAATTTTTTACTGAATTTGAATTTACTGAATTTGAATTTACATCACTCTTGGTGTTTGCTTTACCTAACTAGATTTTTTTCCTTGTTTTTGTAGGTTTATTGGCACATGTTTTGCTCTGTTCTGGTATATATTCTCCCTGGCACATGTAGCAATCTTTGTCACTCGTTTTAGCTACGGCGAAGAATTGCAGTCTTTTGTGGGTGCTGTTATTGTTGGTACCTACAATGTGGTGGTTGTGATAGTATTAACTAAACTCCTTGTGGCAATGCTTCATAAAAGTTTTCAGCTGATAGCAGTAAGTGGTTTCTGATTAATTACGAACAATTGCTGGCTATATCTTTGGATTTTTTTATAAATTGCTTCCTACAATGTGTAGACTGATCTGCAGACCTCCATGGATGAGATCACAAGGGGCATCTTTCCTTCAAATAGGAACTTTTTGTTTACTTTGATCCAAATAAAATGAGTACTTTGCATGTTGAACATGTGCAAGGCTTTGGCCCTCTGGGAACTGAAGACTTTCTTGATACAATGGCTGATCAAGTCAAGATGCTATTCTTGATAAGGTGTGGTGCTTGGGCATTTGATAGGGGGTTCATACCTTCATAGCTGAATTTTGTATTTATAGTAGAGTATGTAGTGAAGAGATATGTTTTTATTTTGATTATTTAGTATTAGTATATTAAAGCAAAATTATTAAAATACCATATAATCTATACATTAAAATAGTGTCTAATCAAATTAAATAATGGTAAGTTTTTCAGGTATGAGAAAGTAAAACTTACAAAATATCCTGTTAATATTTTTGCTTCTGATCTCTGTTAATGTTTCTGATGCTTTAGAATCATGAAGATAAGGAATGGAAGTTTGCTCGTGCCAAGCTTTGGCTTAGCTACTTTGATGACAAATGCACGCTACCTCCACCTTTCAATGTTATTCCCTCTCCCAAGACTATCTGTTATCTTTTCAACAGTCTCAGTAAATGGATCTGCTCTCATACATCAAGTGGCAAAGTGAAACGTCAGAACAGCCTAAAGGTAAGAAATGATTGGGAGAGCTGTAGGCTCTGAAGCTGGAAAGGTGCTCCTTGCTAAAATGAATCAGCAAATTGCTGCATGAAGCTGCCTGTCACATGGTGAGTGCTACTAAGATAAATAGGAACTATAGAATAATGTGTGTTCCATCCAAAATATAAGTAAGTGTTACCTATTTATACTTGAGTAAGATTCTATTAACTTTCAGTTTTGAGAATTTCAACTCCCTTCCCGCCAACACCCAATTCCCTCAGAAATACTCTGGAAAAAATGCTTTGATTGATTGAAAACTCATAGAAACCTCAAGGAAGTATGTGCTAATCTCAAAAATGGTGAGGTTAGAGTATTCTCTGGGGAAGGTAATTGGTTTTAAACATATTACAGAAATGTCAAAATAAATAACCAAAAAGGATCACTGAAGCCTCTCATTGCTGGAGAGCGGGATGATTTTTTGGTGGGTTGGTTGGTTTGTTTGTTAAATAAACATTTTTATTGTACCCTGTAATTTTGCATACTAATTTTGCATCTTCTTGCTGACAAAAATAGCATTAAATAAACTAAATTCGAAGACTTTATGGAATGTGCACTGAGAAACATTCAGGAATATGGAACTCTTAATTGCTCATAGGACAATTACCAAGCCAGGTAGATTAAAAATTTTCAGTTTTGCTGGTACAGCAGTTAACAGTTTAATTTAAATTTTAGTGGCAATTTACATGTATTGTATATTTGTGAGCATCAGGATGTGTCTATGAAATAGCTTTGTTATTTTGTTCATATTTATTCTCTATATAAGTATACAGGCTTTAGGTCTCAAAAATCACTTTTCTGTAGTAAATGTGTGATGTTTCTTTAAAGGAATGGAGAAATCTGAAGCAAAAGAGAGATGAGAATTATCAAAAGGTGATGTGTTGCTTAGTCCACCGTTACTTGACTTCCATGAGACAGAAGATGCAAAGCACAGATCAGGCAACTGTGGAAAACCTAAATGAACTGCGGCAAGACTTGTCAAAATTCCGAAATGAAATGAGAGACCTGCTTGGCTTTCGAACTTCTAAATATGCCATGTTTTATCCAAGAAACTAAGGCCTAACTTTAAAATGAAAAGTGTGTACTTTTAGATACATATAGGTGAAAGTTTTGACCTAATTCTGTTGCCAGACCAAATAGAAAAGATTATTGCACAAAAATACATTTGAAAATGCACTTGCATGAGTTGCAGCTAGATGCAGAAGTGGTGGAAATAAATGCAAAAACAGATGCGGTAATTTTCTTAAGCTCTTAATCTTAGTGTGTATATAAAATTTGTACATAGGAATTTTTTTAATGTTCCTCAGACTATGGCTGTCAGGTGTCAGAGCTTCATAAGTAGCACAATGTGTTTATTTCTTCTATTTTTGCTGTTTCTTCCTTTTTGATACTTGTTTTTCAAGTTGTGGGAGAAGATAGGCTTTTTAAAACAAAAATCCAGCCTATGTTTATTTTTAATAGAAAAGTCAGATATAGAATAATAGAAAATTTCCATCTCAGTTGGAAATTATGTTTGACTGTAGGTTACAGTGCATGTGAAGACTGTATGGCTTTGAAAGAGGCAGTTCTAGTGCCAAGTTTTGTATGTTAACATTGACTGTATACTAACATTTATAGAATACAGAAAATCTAATAATCAAGACTCTTCCCGTTCATGGGAATATAGAAATTTTGAACTCAAAATAGACCAACCATTTCTTGATGGTTTATGGTTATATGTAAGACAATCAATTCCTGCTTGGATTTTTCAGCGGTGCCTCAAAAGTACATTTTACTATACATGTTAAGATTGGGAACATAATTTTAAAACTAACCTGTGAACTTTTAGTGTTTAATATCTTCAGTTTTTAAAATCTGGATGATAAACTATTTAAATTATTAAAACCTGTGATTTAACAAAAATGAGGTGGAGCATGTGAGTGCTATTGTTTGCAATGCTGAACAATTCCTGTGAAACACTGTACACTTCTTTCTGTGAGAACACACATTGAATCTGGTCATTGGACAGATGTAGTTTAGAAGGGCCTGCTTTAGACAGGTGTTACATATCCTACTCTTAAACTTGTCTTTCTTTTTTCCTTTTTTTTTTTTTACCACAGTTGTTGACAGGCTAAACATTTTTTGTGTGTCAGAAATACTATGTTTTGTGAAAACATGTGATTTGACTTTGCTTACAATGGACAGTAAGGGCTTTGTGGATTTTCTGTGCTAGAGAGTCCTATATGGCTTTATATGCTTATCTATAATTCAAGTTGACAAATTGTAATTGAGAAATGTGAGATTCCTGTATTTTTAATTACAAACTAAGTATATTTATGACAGCTAAAGGATTGATTGACAATTTTACTGTTATGATGGTGCTCTTCTAAAATGGTCTTATGTCTAGAAGGCGCAGGTAGCCATAGTGGTCTTTGACTACAGTTGATTTTGGGAGGTTGATAGAGTGTAGGCTTACATGAATGTTTACTTTTTTGAAGGAATTCTTATAAAACTCTTTCTTGTAAAGGTAATATATTTTCTGTACTATGAAGTTATGTATAATGTATATCTGAACTAGGGTTTAATACTCCGCTTCCAGAAGTCTTATAGAGGGATTCTGATAAGTGTTGGCTTTTCTTGTGAATAAGGAGCTAACCTCTTATGTTCAAAGCCAAGAGGATCACTGAATTTTGTATTTGGACTTGGATCTCATGTTTGCATAATACACCAACATAAAAACTACGTGCTGTGTATGTTATGTATATCCAAGAAAGGAAGTAGACAAATAAAAGCTCTTTGAAAAATATGGTTGTATTAATATTAGTCATATTTGAAACAATTATATCAGGTACCTTATTAAAAGTAATTTCTTTGTCATGTTAAGACAGTAGGTTTAAGGAAGGTAGCTGGACAGTTCTGGTCATGCACAGAGACAAAATTTTAGGTGTTTGTGATACTTCTTTAAACGGGGATGTCAAAAAAACAAGTTTGGAGAAGCTGGAGTTTACTTGGCTATAGGATTCAGAATTTCTTTGTAAAAATTTCGGTGCAAGTCATGAAAGGACTAAGTGGGTTTTGTGAGACTACTGAAAAATGTTGATTTTTCTTTCATGTTAATGTCTGTTTTGTCTTAGAGCTAACTTTGCCTTGATGAATGAAAAATGGAGATGGAAATTTTCATGCTACCTCCATTTGTAGCAGAAACATCAAAACCATTCATTACTGAAAGTCGGCTTGCTTTATGCTTTTGCTGAACTATGGGTTGAAATGATTTCAGAAATTGTATTGTGGTTAGATAATTTTGGTTGTTTCGTTGCAGGTTGGATTTTAAATGTTTGAAGCTTACAATCACTACATCTGCTTTTAAAAACTTGTTAATAGTTCTTACCTGTGTTTTGTAACCAGTTCTTACTTGAGAAAACTGGCATTGCTCTCTGTTTCTTTTAAGTCCTGGCTCCTGTTCCCTGTTGCAGGGCTACTGCTGTCAGTGCTTTGATTCAGGAAAGAAGCTGGTCTCAAGGGAGTGTTGAGAAGAGCAGGCAGGAGCTTTCCCTGCCTACCATTTTGGGAGACGAGGAGCAGGCTGCCAGACTCTTCTTACCTCACTGAAAAAAGCTGCACAACAGATGGTCATATCATAAATAAAAATTGATTATTGTAGTTCAAGACAGTTCCAAGCATGGTTTCCACATTGCTTCTCCCCAGGCTGCTGCTGAGAAATGTGGAGAGCACCGTGCATAAAATCCCTTAATCTGCATAGGAATCAATAGTGGAAAATTAAAATTACAATTTTAAAATTACAAAACTACATTTGCTTTGCAAACAAATGTTGCTGTCAGTTCCATAGAGAAATGCTGTTTGGTCTAGTCGGTAAGGCAAAGGCCTAGCAATCTGTAAAGTGTGGTGACAGCACTGAGCTGTTTGATGTGAGTTGCCAGCACAGCCTTTTTGTACTCTATGCCTCCGCTTCTTTTGTCTCCTCCCTAGCTACCAATTAAGTCTTCGCGACAGACGCTGCCGTGCTACTGAGTTGCGCTGCGGCAGTACCTCTTGGCATTAGCTATGAGAATCAATAATAGAAGAAGAATGGTAATCCACATTGCAGTGCTGAAATAAGCAATGAGTACTGCCAGTAGGGACTCTGTATTTCGTTACGGTTTCCTGCCCGTGGTTACGGATTGTCAAAAGAACTCTGGTATGGCATTTATATACGAAGAAAACAAATACTTAAAGGGATCTTAGATTCTGTTTCATCCCTGTAATTTTTATTAGTATTCAAGTTTTAGCCAGTTTGAAAAGCATGTATTTCATACCTGCTTTTGACCAAAATGTTCTTCAAATTCTCAGTCTTAATCTTTACTAACGATCTGTTTCTATTTCTCCATCTTTCGTTGTAGCCTTTCAGTTTCAGAGTAACAAGTAACTGTATACAACAGACAGACCTGTGAAAGATCTCTTAACGTTGTAACATTGTCTAACTGCTTCCAGTCTGTTCCTTCCCTTATTCTCAAAATAGCTACTTCTTCAACCTTTTGCATATAGGAATGAAATAAATTAGACAGGCTACTGTTTACAATACTGGTGCCAGACTGAGCATTGCTGTATTGTCCATCCTTTCACAGTAGAGACAAAAATTTAAACTATTTGCATGTGCACCATATTAATTCTTGCCTTCCTCCTCCCCAATTACCTTACGGAATTTAATAGTGACATTTAGTAATTCTGTTACAGTCATCAGTAGAGAAAGGCATGGTGCTGTTCTACAGTTGTGTAATTCTTTGAAGAGTAAATCCAGTTCCTATTCAAAACAATGATTCACTGACTTCAGTGGAAGGCAATTCAGGCCCTTAATCAGCAAGGAAGTGTAGTGTCAGTTGTACTATGCAAGACCCAAACCATCAGAAGCATGTAAATGATCAAAAAAGAGTTTCTATGTTTAGCCTGCCCCACTTTATACATAATGAATAACTAGTTGGTCTATGATTTAATCTTGAAAATATTTTATTAAGCACAGATAATAATGCAGAAATCCATGTAATAAAACAACTTTAGAGAATAAGCTAAGTTAAAATGAGTTACTATAAATATTGCACTTAGAATTCTTATTTTACATACACACTCCTTAAAAAATTGGACAATTATAAATTAACAGCTTCCAAGTAATTGGAATTTGGTATGTCAGAGATCAGATGGCTGTGCTGCAAATCTTCAGCTTTAAGACTTAGGAGGATCTGTTCTCGTCTTGTACATGTAATGAGTACCACTTTGTGCCAGGGTGTGCTTAGGTGGATGGGAGGGAAGAAAGGGTGAGCATGGTCTTAGTGTTGACAGTCAGCTGTATTTTCATGACTTATACTAAGTGAGAATTATTTTTCAAGAGAGATGATAGAATGCAGCTGCAGAGTTTAGTTTTAACATGTTTTGTTTTTCAAGGCATTTAGGATCTTTGAGTTCTTAGTCTTAAAGCTCATGACAAAGCTGTTGGGAAAGACTTTGCCTCTACCATCTTCTTCTACCTGGCCCATGATGATGTAGTTTAAACCTACAAAGGAGAGGATGAGATTACCAGACAGAAATCCAGGACGTGATTTGGTAAGTATAGTTCTTTACCTGTGGTCTCTATTTGTTTGCACTCTGTTACCAATGCCTTGTAACGTTTTTTCTTTCCTACCTAAAGCATATACTTCCTTTCCCATCTTTGCCATGCTTGTTATGCAATAAAGTACAGTTACATAAAAGTCAAGTAAATACATAGCTAAGTATCTGCTACATAATCAAATATATGAGATATTCCTTAAAAGTAGACTGTCGAAATAAGTCCAAAAGACATTAGAAATGCAGTATAAACACTGGATAACTTAGCTACTAACACCCAAAGTGGAATGTGTCTCATTCATTTTGAATATTTTCTCATTTGCTCAGCTTGTAGGATAATGCACTTAAATCTTTTCATTCCCTTTTCCTCCCCCAAAGACATAAATATTTTCTAGATATATATAGAGGCAGTCAGGCAAGCAAGGTGGGCTTGATGTGTGATAAGCTCTGGCTTTGGAAAAATCAGATGGATTTGCATATTTTTATGGCTTAGAAGGGTTAGGGGTTTGCAGGGCCTTAGGCTGGAAGGAGTGGTATTACAGAGGTATAAGCAGAAAAGTTTAGATGCTAAATAATAGCTATTAAATAGTGAATGGAGATTTAGGATGAGAAACAGAAGTCTGCCTAAAAGGAGACAATTTGTTCCACCAACAAAGGATATTATTATATCTCTTAGATGTCTAGTTTCCTGAGAACTAAAGGTAAAAGCAAAAGCTAGTTTCTGACAAGGATTTTTCACTTTGGTACTGCCCACTTTGAATTAATATGCTTAAATACCAGTAGTATTCTGAATGTTGTCAGCGTTATTTTGATGCTTATTAAATTATTTTGACTGTTTCTTGCTATGGTTCCATTTATGTTCTTCTGTTCTACCTCTTTACTCAGGAGGCAGAGCTGAAAACTCTTTTATTTTTGACTTTGTTACTTCAATGAAAAATAGTCTCAGTATTCCTTATAACACCATATAGGTAGCCCTTGTTACATTTAACTGGAAATTATCTTGGTTGATCTCTGTATAATACTGTTTAAGATCGCTATAGAAATACTGGCTGTTTGCAGATACAGAGTGGGCTTAATATTACTAGTATTTCTACACTAAAGGTGTAAATATATACAGGAGAGAAGCAAGAGGGGAGTGTGTTGAATTTTGTCATTTGCTGTGACATACTGCTCTTCTAGGTTTAGCATGCTGATTTTTTTCCCTTCTAAATAACTGTGTATGTAAACTAGCTCCAAAATAAGTACACATAAAACCAAAATCCAACTGAGCTTCATTTGAGAGAACCAAATCAGATTTTACTTAGCATCATGTGAGTTTTAAAAAAAAAAAAAAAAGTTTTTCAAACTTCTTTGATCTAAGTGAGTCTAATCCTTTATAAGTAAAACTGAAAAATGCAATATAAACCTGGAAAACTAGTTATTTTTATCTTAAATTGATTATAATATTAGTTGCTGAGTACAGAAACAATTGCTGTAATTTTACTGATTTTTGTGGTCATATTTCAAATAACAGTTTTCAAAACTGTTGTCTTTTATAAACACACAAAGCAGTTATTTTTGTGTACTTACCTCTTCTGATGAGAGGACACTGCTTACATACAACAATAATCTTGGCACTCATACTCTTCCCGGCTTGTTGAATTGCTAAATTTCCCTCCTTATATACATTAATGATGGATATTGTTGCATGCAGACTGCCAGCCCGTGTTATTGCTGTGATTACAGTTCCAGTTATTACTAGAAGAAAAGACATTTGATACATTTGGTACATTTTTATTATTATTTTTAGACATAAATTTTGAGGCATCATAAAAACTGAGTAAATATATAAATCTATAATCAGGAAACAAACAATACTGGAAACAGTTACTAAAATTGTGAGTATCACCTGTAATAGATAACTGACTACTGACAAATTTTAGTGGCACCAAATATAAAACTGTTCTAGAATATATCAGTCTCTTGCAAGCCCAGTTCTAGGTTTTGATAATTTCAATTAACCAGTACAATTTGATACTACTTTTAATGACTAATTTTAGAACAGTGGCGAAGTTGAATTGAAAACGTTCTAGCCAAAAGCTGAATTCCCATCTCTCTGACACTCTTAAATGAGTAGCAGGGAATAGTTAATGCCCTAGGAGCTAGATTTTGATCTATCTGAGGCTTGACACTGATATGAATTTGCTGATTTCAGCTAAATTTAGACTACAGATTAGACCATCATATCTCCCAAAGACCTCTCAGTATGAAAATAAAGATACCATTTTTTTTCCTAGAATGACTAGATTAATTTGTAGGCCATCTTTATTTATCAAAAGGGAATAGTAAATGGTATTAACCATTTTTTTTCTTCTCAGATCACCTTTTGTAAATAATCGATTCTATCTTAGGATCAATTAGATCCTCGGTTATCAAGTACTTGCAGCCAGATTTATTTTACAAATCTGCATAATCCACATTTTGGGTTAGGCGTTTGTAAATTTGTGCATTATCTTCCTTGAATCCAGAGCTTTTATTTAAATAGGAATGTTCAAGTTCAATTAAAAGAGAACTGTAGATGTTAAAATGCTGAGTATTGCAGTTATGTTTCTAGAAACAGTAAAAATCAAATGCATGATGAAAGAGAAATAGCTTTTATTTTCTAAATTCATAAAGTCAGCAAATAAATTTAGAATAAATCATACTCTACAAACAGCACACTTTCTGTTCTTACCTTAGGGTAAACTTGCATTCACAGCAGTATATAAAAAAATTTTTACTCTTACTCCTGCCTTGCAAAAGACTGAAAAATTTCAAGTATTTGACAGAAGGTAAGAGAGGAGAATATGATTTGTTACCCTGATGCTAGAGGAAAAAGTTTTATATTGTGTCATTTACCATCAACCTCAAGAGCTGAAGTCTGGTCAGTAAGAGACGGGGGGTTTTTTGGTTTGGTTTGGTTTGGTTTTTCTCCTACCTGCTTTTCGTCTTGGTCCAGCCTGTACTGGTTGCAAATTAAAACAGGCTGATGGTCAAGAGTGGTAAGGGGTCATGCTGCAGTGACTCCATTCTGCTTTAGGGTACAGCCACAGCCCTCAACTGTTTTTCTAGCAAAATGATGCAAAGCTGCCCCCACATTGCTGAAACAGCAGATTTCCTCAAATCTCATGGGATTAGCTATAAAGTTAGAGAGAGTTAGATTCAAACAAACAAAAAGGGGGGCAGAGGGGAAAGTTGTCCCATCAAATTTTTAGGCATGTTATAGGGGATTAAAAAAGCTTCCAGTATTACTATGGAAAAATACTCTGAAACATTTAATTGCATTATCAGCAGTGACAATGCCATCCAAATATACAGCAGACACCATTCTTCCTTAGTGGTTTGTGTCTATGTACGGAAAGCAGTGCTTGTGAGCTTCCATGCCTTCTAATTTCTTTTAAAAATATTTTGGAAGTCTATAAACTGAGTTGTTCAAGTCAGCAGGTACAGCATAAATTGTGTATTGGCTGGTTACAGACAAATGAGATGACAATACAGTAGTTGAATCAATACTTTCCTGTAGCAGGTTGTCTTACATTGTCATTTGCTTTTCAGATTGAGCAAGGATGTTTGGTTCAGACATATGTGCAGTGCCTATTTCGGAATATCTCCAAGAATGTATTGAGTGAAACACAGATGCTAATGTCAGATACACACATAAGACGGTGTAAAAATATAGCCTATATATTAATGGTAACTCAGAACTACATCTGGTAAAATTCCTATGAGTCTAAAAACACAGTGCCAAGTGAATAATTAAAAAGAAACAAACTTTGTTTCCTTACCGAAATTACTTGAACAATAATTGCTTTCGAGAGTCCCACTCCTCTTACACTTTTGCTGGCACAGGGCAACCGTAGGTTTCACAACTTTTTGAAGAGCAAAAAGTAAATTGAAATTGAAATGAGGTATTCGATACAAATGCAAAGCAGTATGTTTAAAAAAAAAAAAAAACCAACAAGAAAAATGAATAATCCTGATGTATAAATTAACTAGATCTGGTATTGCAAGGGATGAACACCACAATAACAATATTCCTTTTCTGTGCCATCACTGCCAATGATCATCTTTTCATGCGTATCACAGCTACGTGTTGGTTCTAGTGACCTTATTAGAATGGGATGTTACAGACAATTTACATTTGATTGCAGTGTGATCTTAAATGTGTAACTTATAGTGTTGTTGCCTGTTGCCATACAGCCCTAGCAGTACACTTAAAGTATCATGATATTACAATAACACTTCAGAAGGAGGGGGTGGCCTTTTGTCTGAAAGTACTGTACTGTGATGGAAGAGATGAGAGTTCAAATTCCTGGCTTTTTTCCTAAATTTTTCACGTAGCTTCATGACCTATAGTACTGTACAGTTTACAGTGGTGACATTTGGAAACATAACATAATATTTGAAGTCTCTCTTTAATATTAGGAATGGACATTTCCTTTCTGAAATGGAATGCTTTGTTTATAAACAAGTGAATACACTTTGTATGTTTTTGCTCCTTGGGTGGATGTTAATAATCTCTGCACTTTACTCAGCTAACTCTTTCTATGTAACGTGTGTGGATGCAGTATTTTTAAGGCTTTTTTGTCCTTTTCAAATTTGTTTGGAATTGGTCAGTAACATCGTAATTATTGGAAACATGGAGCTGAGACGGACAGATTTAAAAAAACACAAATCCCTATATAACCCTGATTTCCAAGAAAAACTAAATTAGTTGTGAAGAATATCTTTACAGTTTTTTACTTTCTTTAGAATGGAGCATTTTGCAGAAGTTTTATTGAGTCTATACTTTCTGAAAAGAACTAATTTTCCAATCAGTAATTTATACTTGTACTTCTCTTTAATTGAATGAATTGATTCTTTTTATAATTTTCCAAGTTTCTGAGATTCAGCTGAATGGCATTAAAATTACTTCGTTTTCCCACAACTGTTAGAAGATCTGCATACTCATTGTTTTGCCTTTCAAATCCAAAGGTTAAAAATTGGACCCCATATTTTTCATTGATTTCAGATGGTTTGTTTGTGGGTTTTTTTTTCAGTCTTCACATGACTGGTATTCAGTGAGACTCTTCAGAAAGTTAAACGCCTTCCACAAGTAAAGAAGAGCAAGTTAGTGTGTCAATGGGGACGTATCTAGTCATATTCTGTATGATGTAGCCTCAGTCCTGCAGTCAGACCTACACGGTCATGGGAGTGAAATACCCACTGCCATCACTTCTGCTGCCGTGATGTGTCTGCATAGTTCTTTCCTACCACTGTGTATTTCTAAAAATATTTTTAATTATATGCTGAGTTGCTTTTTATAAAGTGACTTCTGTTTAGAATACAATGTAGAAATAATACTCTATATTCAGCTCCTAGAACTTTAAACTAAATGATAATTTTTCAAATTATTGTTTCAAATTACAGTTAGTGCTTGGCAGGGTGCCATGCCATTTAATTAGTTTTCTGGCTCACTGTGTCAGTTGCTAAGTCAGGCAAGTACCTCCTATCTCGGTGCTACAGGCAGCACAACAGAAACTAAGAATTTAATGTTCTTGAGTCTTTCAATTCAGTGTCCATAGTAGGAAGATAAGAAATGTAGCAGGGAGATGAATCACAGGTGCATGCCAGTATGGTAGCTGCCAAAAATTTATTGAGGTGCTCTTGATTTTTCTAAATTTACAACTGAGATTATGCATTACAGAATATCTTGTTTGGTCCTTTCAGGAGTTTTTTTTGTGCTAACATTTCAAGGTTTACTTTGGAGTTTAGTAACTTTTGGTTGGTGACTAACTTTGCTATGATTTATCAGTAGAGGCTGCCTATTGTTTGTATGGACAATTAAGGTATTTTAGCAAAATATGGATTGGAGAAGAACTGAATTAAAAGTTTAGTTGCCTACCATTCTCCATGTAGCCATATTGACAGACAAATGCATGACTTGATCCAATGAAATAAGAAAATCAATTACTTAACCATATGTATTGCATTAGTCTTCATTATTTTATTAATGTATAGCATTTATTTCTTTGAGTACTAGTATTTTTATGTAAGATAGAGACTGAGGTAATTCTTGAAAGTGCCTACTACAGTTAAATATTTTATTAATGCCTGGAGCTCTGTGCAAGTTTGAACAGCTCTGATTTGCAAGATAATAAGCTAAGTCTGTTTGAACTAGACACTTCTGAATGCAAATGATTGATCAGAAATTTAACTAAACTGTAGAAGTTTGGTGTGCTTTGGTTTGTTTTTAAGAGCAGAAATGCCTACACGATGAGTAACTGATCAGACATTGAAAGGACTTCTTTTTTCTGTCTGCCTGACAAGTCCTTATGAACACGTTCCCTCTGTTGTTCTCCCTCAGATGACTTTGCATTGTTTTTATTTTCTAACACTGATGTTGTCATAAAAAATTATTTGGAATTAATTAGTAAAGCACACCTCTCTTGCATGTGCACACACAAACAGCTCACAGAGCAAAACTCAATGGCAAAACACTGAACACAAATGCAGCAAGAGATGTCTGACAGCTTGGATTAGTTGAGACCAAGTGTTTGAACTAAAACTTCATTAAGAAGTGCTTTATAATGAACAAGAGCTGAATTATTATTAGAGTAGCAGTCACATCAGAATGATTTATAGGTTATTATGATTTCATTTTCATAATGCTTATTTTAATCTATTTTAAGTACCTTTCATTATCAGTATTTAAGTACCACAGCTTCTTGGTTTCCTGAAATGCTGACAGGCCATTGCTGTCTTGACTTTTGATGCATTTTAAGTACAAATCCGGTTATGTGTGGCAAAAACATCATAAATAATTCTGTTTTCTGCTATAACTGTATCTTGTATCTCTCACAATCAGGTTATGGAAATTGTAAGAATTTATCCCCTCAGTATCTCAGTAATGAGGTAGTTTTGGCAATACCTTCAGAGGAATCCTCCTCTGATCTTTCGTATACGCTGTCTGGTCTTAAATATAAAAGGAAACTTATTTTTAGTGTGACATACTTCTTTGTAAGTTCCAATCCCTGAATTTTTTAAAATCAAAATAATTCTCGGAGAGTGTCGTATTGACAGGGTGTCAACAGAATCTGATGAGGACTCAGGTGGCTTCCATGCCAATTTTGCTTGATCTTAATAACTATATCAAGAAAAATACGGTCAGATTTTTACATATTAACTTGTATAGAAGAAAGAGTTCCTTTAAATAAAACTATTTCTTGAAATACTTAGAACTTCTTATAGAAAAGAATTTTGTTCATCCATTCTTCTATGGAATTTGCTAGTTAACTGTCAAAAATTGAGAAGAGACAGGAAAATTCTCTCAGCTGGAGTGAGTTACTGTTGCACTGAATTCTCACCTGGATAGATTTCTTTTTAATAATGTTAAGTTGATTCTCCCTTGAGTATATTAATTTTAATTCATTCCCTCAACATCTGAAATACTAATAGACCATAAAACTGTAATTTTTAATATACATTCTATTACATTTTTCCTTAACCCTCTCCTTATCCTGGAATAATTTATTTTTCTAAGAAATAAAATAAAGCCAGTAAAACTTACCTGAGGTAGGAGGGACTGTTGTGGTAGTAGGCGGAACTGTAGTTGTGGGTAACTTTTTTGGTCTAAATTTATAATGGCCAATGAAACCATCAGCTGTTAAGCTTAAATCAGACAAAAACTGTATGAGCAACTCATTTCTCTCAGATAGAATAGGCCTGAAATAGAAAAAGAAAACAAAGTATTTCCATTGTTTTGAATGTCAGAGCCAAAAAGCATTACTAGCATTCTTCTCACAAAAAAGAAGAGACCGCACTTCACTTTAATTATTGGTCTGAATACAGAATCTTCCCCCAGACTAATACTGAAATACATGTTTCTTCGCTGGCATGTCAGCCACTGGTGTTTGGAGCGTGAAACCCATTCTGATGAATCATCTAAACCTCTGATTCCTGAAGGTTATGTCAATATGAGTATCTTTGAATTCTTCTGTGTGACTTCATTGCAGACTTCACTTCTGTGGAAGGGTAGGGGCTAGATTAACACAGTGGAAAAATACATTGAAGAAATCCTCAGTAGGTAGTGGAGGTAAGTAAATGTTTGGGGTTTTTGAATTTGTTTTGTTTAAAGAAAAACATATTATGCATTTGGAGGGTCTTAAGAAAATGAATTCAATGTTGGATTCTGTGATTCTTTAACCAAAACACTTAAAAGGAAATGTTTTGGGTTATTATTTCTGTGGGCTCAGTTTTTGTCAATGATTTGATATTTATTACCAATATCTTGAAGATCTAATGGAGAGCTAATGGAGTTAGTTTCTTAGGATTTGAAATGTGATGAACAAGCACTGTTCAGTGTATTATTTTTTCAGTTCATAAACTGCATAGTACCTTCCATGACACTAACTGCCTCTGGATGTGGATGTAGTGCGATGAGACTTCATTCACAACTACCGTTAGAGAAAACCATATGGAATGCAAGTCTAGCCAAAGCAGCACTTCCATCATTCTTTCAAACTTTCCATAGACCTTGTATCAATATTCATTAATAATTAGTAACACAAATTTTTCAAGCAAAACCACAGTTTTTGGAAAGAGGAAGAAAAATAAATACAGCGGCAAAAGAATCTTTGTGAGGAGAGAGCAAAATAGAAAAGTGGTTTTAAGATAGAGTTTAACTAAAATGACTGTGTTGTTTCTTCCCAGCAAGTCTGACAGAGTTCATGAGCAGGAGTTCTTCAAAACACTCAATCAGGCCTTTGAAGTAAAAACTTGTGATCATCTCCCAGCTTTTTGGCAGGTGTTTCAGAAATCAGTTTACTCTGATGGCTGAATCTGACATAACAAAAAGTAAGTGCCTGCTTATCTGGAATTCTGTAGATTCACAGATCCCGCGGTAGTTGCACAGATTACACTTTTCTTGCCGCAGTATTGACACAGGCTGTGGACGTAGGAGGACCCTGATTATCGGCTGCCCGAGAGCTTTGTTCTGCTTCCTGAACACCAGGACTGCAACACCAAGTCTGAAAAATCCAACCTAGTCTGTGTATCCTATCTTTTTAAGGAAGGCTTTTTGTCTGAGAGGTGGCGGGGGGGGGCAGGGGGTGAGTAATTACTTTTGCTAATAAATTGTATTAGGTATACTATTCATTTATGTATCATAATAATTGTGTTTAGGAATCAGGTATCTGGTTACACTGTATGCTTGCTGGTCTGCAGTTGGATCTGAACTGAGCTCTGCAACTAGGAAATGAGTTCAAGGTATCCACTTTATTCATACTTCTGAGGTATACTGTTTCTGTCACAGAATGCCATGTTACGTTATCTGTATCTGCTGGTTAATGAGCTCCACCTTGCATAATTACAGTGTCAGACACACAACTAATACTCTTTATAGAAGGCTTCCTTCACAATTCAGTTTACAAACCATGATTTCTGGTTCTTTCACAACACTGATCTTGTTCTTGCTGGTTTTCTGAACCCAGCTGATAAATTATGATGAGAATTCTGCAGAGCTAGTGGAAAATTCCTTCAGCAAGGCGTTTGACACTGTCTCCCATAACATCCTCAAAGGTAAGGTCAAGAAGTGTGGGCTAGATGAGTGGACAGTGAGGCAGATTGAGAACTGGCTGAATGGCAGAGCTCAGAGGGTCGTGATCAGAACTGGAGGAGTGGCTGATACACCAGGAGGCTGCACTGCCATTCAGTGAGACCTGGGCAGGCTGGAGAGTTGGGTGGAGAGGAACCTGATGAGGTTCAACAAGGGCAAGTGTAGGGTCCTGCACCTAGGGAGGAATAACCCCACGCACCAGTACAGGCTGGGGGTTCACCTGCTGGAGGACAGCTCAGTAGAGAAAGACCTGGGGGTCCTGGTGGACGACAAGTTGCCCATGAGCCAGCACGGTACCCTTGTGGCCAAGAAGGCCAATGGTATCTTCGGGTGCATTATGAAGAGTGTGACCAGCAGGTTGAGGGAGGTTCTCCTCCCCCTCTGCTCTGATCTGGTGAGGCCACGTCTGGAGTGCTGTGTCCAGTTCTGGGCTCTCCAGTTCAAGAAAGACAATGAACTACTGGAAGGGCAACAAAGATGATCAGGGGACTTGAGCATCTCCCTTATGAGGAAGGGCTGAGGGAACTGGGTCTGTTCAGCCTGGAGAAGAGAAGATTGAGAAGAGATCTCATCAATACTTATAAATACCTTTAAGGGCGGGTGTGAAGAGGATGGGGCCAGACTCTTCAGTGGTGCCCAGCAACAAGTTAAGGGGCAATGGGCACAAACTGAAACTCAGGAAGTTGCATCTGAAAATGGGGGAGAACTTCTGTGCTTTGAGGGTGACAGAGCACTGGAACAGGCTGCCCAGAGAGGCTGGGGAGTCTCCTTCTCTGGAGATATTCCAAACCCGCCTGGATGTGATCCTGTGCAACTTGCTGTAGGTGAACGTGCTTTGGCATATGGGTTGGACTGGATGATCTCCAGAGCTCCCTTCCCTGACCATTCTGTGATTCTGCAATTCTGTGATTCTGCGAAAATCCCCAAGAGCCATACTTTTGCCCTTTCACTGGATACAGAAACTGCCTATATACAGTTTGCAAGGGAAAGTGACTGTGTTCAAGCTCTATATTGGATCTCCGGTTAGGAAGCAATGCTATCCTAAAATTGGCTTTCAGGACACTTCTAACGTTCTGTAACAGCAAATCTCATCTCTAAGCTATGTGGCCTAGGTCTGAGCCCAGTATTCTGCCCTTATTTGCCTGTTGCACAAAGTCCATACTAAAATGTCTATATTTTGAAGCCCACTAGGGTTTGGCAGACCAATCTACAGCTTTGACTTGCTGTGGGGATAGATGCCAAGCCACAGTTGAGAGGTGGTTTAGGAAGCTACTCCTGGTTACCTCTCAGGGTCTAACTGGCACTTCTTCATTTTACACTGTCCTGTCAGCCAAGACCAGATCCTGACAGTGCAAAATGTCCTTGCACGGCTGAACTAGGTTTTAGCTGGAAAGAGGCAGCTAAGTCCCAGGGACTGGAGGCCATTAGCCTCATCTGTAAGGGGTGGTGTTCACTGCCGCATTCCGAGAACCAAGGGAAGGACAAAATCTTGTGGAGTTCAGTTCTTACCTCAGTTGGAAAAGGTCTGAAATGTCTCAACTTACATGGAGTGAGTCAAACTACACTCTAATCATGCTTCTGGATTAAACTCTGTTCAGCTAGGAAGCAAGTCCATTTGCTCCAGCACTTTGGATCCAACTTGTGTACAACAAAACACCCATGGTAGGAACTGAAGGTATTTGTATGGAACATCGCTACTTAAGTGTTTCTAATAGAAGATTCTGTTAGGTTTGAGGTTTTTTTACAGTAGCTTGAAGGTAAATACCTTACTGTTCAACAGTAACTGTTGAGTTGTAAGGGATGGATCTGCAAAGTCACAAGGAGGTTCTCATGCTATGCTCATCAATAAAATACCTGTCTGTCTGGTGATCAAGTATTAAGGAATGTAACTAACGTCTGTCATCTGCTGGTTGCTTTTTTTATTGTGTTTAAAGAAAGAGGAGTGTTTGCAATAGAATTCCCTCTGGGAAGGTATTTTTACTTCAGATGATGTTGATTTGTTATTTAATATATACAGATGCTTACAACATTCAGGTTAAAGAAACATATCACCCATTTGGAGACCCATTCAGTTCATCTGCAGTCACTCCAAGTGCCACAGCACTGCAAGGTAACAATCTCAGTTTCCACGTAGAGTTCTAAGCTATAAAGTATGAAGTCGCTTTACTATGAATACATACATGAGGTAAAAATGGAAAAATTCTGAATGTCATTTGGCAAAGAGGTGGAAGTGAACGACCAAGATTTCTAACACACCTCCTTGCCTTGAGGACTCCATACTAACTCTGCGTTGCAGAATCTCCCTGCATCTCACAGCCTTTGGGTTGGAGGCAATATGGAAAGATAGTTTACTTTTGCTAGTGAAGTTTTTCCTGAAAACAAGGAACTGATTATGTATGTAACTACAACTAGAATTTAGCCTCTGGCATCATTTTAGTGGCCTGAATTACCTAGCACTTAAAGAACAATCTTACCCATAAGACTCTGTTATCAGTATCTTTTTACACAGCAGCTTTTTTAACTTTACTACAAGTAGGGGGCCTGAAAAGAAATATCTTCATGTAGAAACTTTCAAATTGGAAAAAAAAAAAGAAAGAAAAAAGAAAAGTGTAACTCAAGACCAAAGGCCTAAGGTGGCTAAAGGAAACTGAAGTTAATATATTTCAGGTGCAGCCCTACCCTTAATTAAATTCTTGCTGAATTTCTAATACATTTCCATAGGCCTAAGCTTACTCTCATTTCTAGCACTGTCATGCTATTGCATAGCTGCTACATGGAGAAGAAAAACCTTTAAAAAGACTCCTTTTAAAGAGTCCTACAGAATGTCTGCCTCCCCTCTCATCTCCTGAGAGTATACTACATAACCTTAAAAAACTCAACCAAACAAAAAAATCACAAAACCCCCTCATAGTAAATCTCAGTCTAGCAAGCTATGCTTAGAAAGACTGAGACATGCACCTCCTCGCCCTGTACCGCAATTTGTTGCTCCTGGGAATCAAACTAGCTGCCACTTCTGAGACTTAAGTCTAGTTATACACCTCCATGTATTTTTTTTTTTTTATAGCTGGTATTTCTTGAAACAAAATGAATCCTCTTCATCTTCTCAAGCTACTCAGCTTTAAGAAGCTTCATGGAAGAGGCACAATGGGAAAGGAGAGCTAAAAATTACTAGCCTTACCTAGAAAACTTTACACTTTTTTGAGGAATAATTATGATCCACTATTGCTAGACCTGATTATATAGTTATAGTGCCACTGGCTGGGTTGGGGGTGGTTTTTGGGAGTGGGAGGCTTGGGGTGATGGGTTGTATTTTGGGTGATAGGTGAGTTGGGGGGGTGTTGAGGAGGTTTGGGGGCTGCAATTTGATAGCAAAGCTGGTGAAGGTCTGCTGTGCTACTCAGCATGCTCAGGAAAACAGTCTGTGCCATGGCAGAATGTGCCTTGGGACAGATGGAAGAGATTGTGAGCAGTGACACAAGGAGCAGCCAGGGAACCAGCAGAAGGGAAGTGGCTGAGGGGGAAATGAGTCAGATAAAGTGAGTGACGAGCCAAGGGGCTAGACAGTTCAGCTGGATCCTTGTACTTCAGTATCTATAATCAAAACGTATGTATTAAGTGATGTTAGTGTTCAGCTACCATTAATATTGGTATTATACCAGTATCAATAGTGTGTTATACCAATATAAATAGCACCAATATTGGTATTATTAGACAGTGCTCTCATGAGGCTTGAGGGACAGGAGAGAACACGGGTTGGAGCCAGGGCTAGTCATGGAGGGAGAGAGAAAAGAGAAAACCTAGGGAGAGACAAGATACTAAGCAACTCCTAGAAGTTCACTTAGAGGTAAAAAATATCATATTTAATTTAAAAAGAATAAAAATCTTTCAGAAGCCTAGTATAAAACTGTTTGCAAAATGGGACATGGTAGTGAAGTTCAGAATTCAAGAAAGTTACTTACGCTGGTGGGCTGTCTCCACAGTACTTCCCAATTCTTTTGGCATCATTGATTTCCCCACCATTAAACACTGCAACATAGTCGTATCTGCAGTAGTTGTCTCTCTCCACATCAAACTTCTCAAACTTTAACTCTATTAGCTGCAAGGAAAGTGTAAATAACTCATTAAAGTTTTGATATGCAGAATTTATTAGTGCTTCTTACAGTAAGTGACCTCTTCATATCAAGTACTAATTAATTTTTCTTTCCATAAAGGAAAAGTCCTTAATCCACTTAACTGTGGAGTAAAGTATTTTAATCCATGTGACTTCTCTCCAACAAATAGTTCAACGTATGACTCGATTCTATAAAACATTTTGTTCTCAAACATATGCAAATAACTTCTGATAAAGTTATTTTTACAAGTGAATGAAAGCAGGGTAGTTCGTGTTAGGTGATATGTTGCTTTTAAAATAACTGTAACAAATCTAAACCACAGAAAAGGGGCTGTTAGTGTCATTATATCGTTCAAGATACCCTAAAGAAAAAGCAAGGGCAAACTTGGCAAGAGCCATTTCACTGACTTCGTTAACAGCAGTGTTTGAATTACTGCGGTTTCCAATGCTGTGTTTACTTGATATAGAAATAAAAAGGTCAGAAACAAAAATATTGCTAGAAAGAACATTAGTAAATAGTAAGACTAAAACCAAGAGAAAGTAAGTTGTTAAAGGAATTGTGTTTCCATACAGGATTTCCATAAATGTTGGGGCTTTACAAGTCATAAGTGAGAACTAGTATAACTCTGGTATTTCCAGTACTGATGCTATTATCTCTAACATGACTTGTATTTATGGACTTTTCTACTTAAGAAAGAAAAACAATGGACAAGAAAACAGAAATGGAATTTACTGCTCTGAAACAAAGTCCTGCAGTATGATTCTGTCAGTTGTGTATAGCAAGGAAGGAAAACATAACTGCATGATTGAAACAGAGGTAATATATGCATGTAGATTGCTTATTCATGTGAAGCACAGCAGTATTTAAATCACCTTCCAATAAATAGCACAAATGAGGCTCGAATGACAAAACTGAATTGTGCTGATTGTAGATATGCAGGATTCCTCTTTAAAGGTCTGTTTCAAACAAAGATGGTATTAAATCTTTTCAGACTGTATAAAGAAAAAGGGGTCATTCGTACATTGCATGCATTTTATTTGATTTACTGACATAGTAAAAATGATCTTGTTCTACATGCATAGTAATGATAGCCTGTTATCATCTGATGTCTTAGTTTTGCCTGGATATGCTTTTGCACTATCTGGATGTGTAAGGCATCATTTTGTTTCCCATAAAGTATGAGTAACGTAGGGGGACTTGGTTTCAGAGATGAGTAACAGGCTTGTTTCAAAAACCTTGTTGTCATGATGAAAAAATGCACTTTAAATGGAAGTATCCATCTGAATAATACACTTGTGATCAAAAAAGATGGTATAGAAAGAAGCAATGGAACTGGGAGCAGAAATGCTAAATTTTTCCATAGCAGGCAAAACAGCAGGCCATAATATCTACTTTACTATTGTTCTTAAGTGCACTTTGCACTAATAAAGAAGTATTTCATGATAGAATAGAAGCTTTTCACCATCATGAGAAGCTCCTCCATCTTCTGTAATAAACGAAGTAATTATTGGTTTATATTAGAAGCAAAAGAGTGCCTTGTTCTATTGCTCACCTGCTTGTGAAAGGGAAGTAGAGACAGCAGCACCTAAACTTTGGCAAATGGAAGAGAGAGCAGCTTTTCATGTGCACTTGAAGAGAGATGCTTATTCACAACTTCCTCAAAAATGGCTTTTGTCACTGTCAAAATTCTACCTCATTTGCATGCAAACAACCACTGTTGCAGTACATGAAAAATATATACTCAGAAACTTGTAGATTTATGGAACAGGATCTTCAAAAGGCACAGGATATGATGCCCTTATTTTTATGCCTATATATCCTTTCTTAAATCTTCTCTACAAGCTTAGGAAAACTTTTTTGGCTTATCTAGAGATATTTGGAAAGAACCAAAGTAATCTGCCGTTTACAGATAAGGTTTTAAAAATCACTGCCTATCTATAGGATTGTTAAATGACCTGTATCTAGGAAGCAAGGAATGTGGATTAAAGAGGAGTACAGGAAAGACTAAGCCGACATACAGCTTCAGTTCAAGGGAGAAAATATCTTGGTAAATGGAAAAGTATGAAAGATCTGAAGAATATATTTATCTGGGGCAGCTTTTCTTATTTGGAGGATTATGGTCATGAGCAGAAGATTAAGAGGAAAGTCACCTTTAAATGTAGAGGAATTTAAAAAGCTGGATGTGGTTAAGAAAAACAACTTACCAAACACGCTTGGCAACAAAAACATTCAATCATTTGTAGACTTCCTGCCAAGGTACAGAGCAGATGGCTCAGCAACAACCAGAAAATGTGAGGCTAGGATTGAAATTAGCCCTACAGCATAGAGAACACACTTGGGTTTGCCATGTGTGGCAAACAGTGGCAAATGAGCCCTCTTGGTCTGCTGTCACATCTCTTCAGGTCTTAACAAAGTAGTAACATATGCTCTGGTGGCATCTGGCTAATTAAGCAAGCATGTTATGAGATGGAGCCTTCAAAATATGAAATAAAAACCAAACTTTATGAAATGTACATTGAAAATCCCTGTGCAGGACACATCTGAATATATTCCCTGTACTGTAAGCAGAATAAAATAATTTCTGCTTTTAATAAATTCAATCAGCTCTGCCTGGGTACCTCAGTAACAAACTGCAGCAACACCAAAAATGCTACAAATGTTGTCAGACTTAAACCTAGCGTTGGTCATCATCATGTTTGGTCCTGAGATAATCACCTGCCCTAACTTAATTTGGATGATGTTTTGTTAATTAACAAAATAATCTTAAAAAAAATCTGTTTTAAAAGCCTCACCAGTCACAGAGGCTTAAAAAAGTTTAATTTAGGGGAATGTATCAATGCACAGGTGAGGACAGGCAAAGCTGAGAAAGCACAGGAGTTACTGGAGTGAGCCAGGTAATACACGAGAGGAAGGCAGCATCACCAGAGCGTAGGTGTGCCTGCACTCCTTGCACACGCCCAACTTTACACTTCAGCCAGACAGCGTTTTTATTGTTTCAGTGCAACGCAGGCAGCACCTCGTGCGAGCAGGCTGTTGATGAGAAGGCAGTCCTTGCAGGCAACGGAAGGTGGGCCGCGCTTGGCGGGGCGATGGCAGGGCCTCACCTGGTTCTTCGGGGCGACGATGTGCCAGGAGCAGGTGACTCCCGCGGGGTAGTCTCGGTCCGGCCAGTTGGGCGTTTGGAAGGACCCCGATGGCTTCTCCAGTCGTCCCCCACAGTACTGATCCCCTGCAAGTACAGCACACAGTGCTGACCAGAGCGCAGCAGGGACGCAGGCAGCCCATGTAACGCACTGGTTTCACTGCAGGGGCCTCGGTGAGGGAGACGGGGCCGGCCCCAGCCGGTTCCGGCCGCCTCTGCCGCCGCCCCACCACAGGACATGGCTGAGCCCTTCAGCTCAGCTGGTGGCACCTCTGAGAAAACATATTTAATAAAGGGCAGAAAATGCCAGATGTAGATGAAGAGGGGGGTAAAAAAAAGAGTGAGAAACATTCCTGCAAACACCAGGGTCGGAGGAGGAGGAGGAGCCGCAGGTGCTGGAGAAGCCATCCCCACAGCCCGTGGGGCAGCTGTGCCGGGGCTGACGGGCATTCCCGAAGGAACTGCAGCCTGTGGAGAGCCCACAACGGAGAGGGTTTTTTTCCTCCATATCTTCTCTCCAAGTCCCAAATTACAAAGCTGCATCAGGTATGTAATCCTTATTCATAATACTATTATGAACCTTCTTTATTAAATTAACTCTATTATGTCACAGTCAGTTAATATATTTTTCAAGAAGTTACCAATACAGGGATCCAACTGGAAGGACTAATAAATTACTCATCACCGGCACTGCATCTGCCCAACAACCTGTCTAGTCTGGTATCGTGCCAACAGCAAAAGCCTTGAAAACGAGTCGCTCAGCAGGGCGATACCACCTCCCTGTAACCTCCCAGCCTCTTGCAGTTTATGCTCTTCCCAAGCATGATGCAATGCCTTTATGTTTAATAATACCTAGCAATTTTTTCTTTCCTATGGTTTTCTAATTGTTTTTAAACTAGTGTAGAAATTGACAATCCACAATGTCCCCTGGCACAGCACTCCACCACTTAACAGCTCACTGAGAAAAACCACCCTCTCCTTTCCTTTGTAGCCACTTGCTCGTCTGGTTTTTGTATTAGAAAAGACAGTGACTGTGGTCCCCATTCACTTTCTCCGTATTGGTCATGACTTTAGAGCCCTCTCCTACACTCCCCTTGACCTTCTCTTTTCCAGCGTGAAGACGCCCATGCTCTGCAGCTGGTCTTTGAGTAGAAGATGTTTCTTAACTCTATCATACCTGTTGTCTCTGATTGCTTCCGATAGTTTTATTATATCCTGTTCTGAGATGGGAACATCAGAGTGGCACACAGTATTCAAGACATAGATGCATTATGGATTTTTAGTGGCATAATTTGTTGTTGTTGTTGTTTGGTCTTTATTCCCTTTAAAAAAAATTGTTAAGTTTCTGTTTCTTTTTTGATACCTATTGAGCACTGGATTGATGTTCAACTATTGTTTTCATAAATTATCTATTTTAAACCTAAGATCTCATTCCTAAGCGGTAATAGTCAATTCAGAGCCCAATGTACTGCACATAAAGTTAGGTGTTTTCCCCTTATTTGCAACATTTATCTATATTGAATTTCATCTGCCATTTCATTGACTAGCCATTACTGTACTGCTACTAGGTGCAGTTCTTCTGCAACTCTTAAAATAGTTAGTCCTCCTCTTTACTATTTTGATTAACTACGATGGCTAAACAGTTATACTTTGCTATTTGCTAAGCAAGATAATTAATGAATACATTGCACAGCACAATCCCTAATATCTCTGGCATCACATCTTTTTAAACATTAATGTGGCTCTCCATAGAGTTGTACAGTTATATTTGTCTTCAGCACATACCTAATTGTTAATTACCTCTTTCATGTGGTTCTGCTGCAGAAAACTTTGCAATGAATCCACTTCCAGCAGTATTAGCATCTGAAGTCATCTGCACCAACATTTTATTGCTGTTGGATACAAGGGCACCTGGTTTCACAGTACCACAGAACCTGCCGATGCGTTGTCCATTGGCGTGGCCATTGTATATATCCACAAAATCATATCGGCACAAGTTGTCACTTTCCAGGTCTAAATATCTAAAAGAAAGAACCACGACTTTTCCTTCTGGGACCTGCAGAAAGAGAGGGAGGGAGGGAGGGAGAGATGTATCTTGAAGTGTGACTGACACCACATATTTATCTGATGCCACTATTTGCATGAGTATTTTCATATCCTTCACTTCTCACCAGGCAAGCTCTTTTTGTCAACTGTACTCCAGGCAGAGTGGTTTTTAAAACCATGCTGGACCAATCATAAAAACAAAGCTTTGGCCATCTCTGTCGCCATTATCTTCTTCCTGATCCACAGTATTGTCTAGCCAGACTCATACAGTTGTTTATATACCATCACCGCCCAGTTCAGCTTGGCATGTTTCTCTTATTTTCCGCTGAATGTATGCAATCAGCCATGCAGCTCCTTGTCACCAAGTAAGGTGAGGAGGATGATATTAACATGGTTAAAAAAAAAAGGACAAACTATTTACAATTTTGAGCAAATGAAATGGCCTCTCTTATCTTGCTGATTTGTGTCATAAACTTTCATAATTTGAAGGATTTTTTTCTTTACTGACACATGACTTACATGTATAAATAAAATTGAAAACTTTACGGCTAATGCTGTACAACCCTAATATTTAGTTATTTGAGTGGGTACATTTAGCTTGAAGGCTGCAGTGAACAAATTATATTTGGAAAGAATATGTAAAACTATGAACAGAGAGTCAAAAGAACCATTAGTGAGTGTCCTCAATACAGAAAAGAGTTTTGTTTTCTGAAACACCTGAGGAAGCATAAGACAGGGCAAATCTTCTTACATGTCTGCATCTATGGACATTGCGACAGTACTGAGAAGGATGTAAAATAAGAGAGCACAATAGTTTACAAGGATGAGAACATTTCCTAGGACAAAGTTGCAAGTTTTTAAGAGAATAAGCAGCATGCTGAGAAGTGAGGACTTTCTAAGAAAGCACTCAATGCTATGTAACAGGACAGGAAGAAGGGAAACAGTATTTTAAAGTATAGAGGGACCCTAGACAGGCAGAGTGTAATTATCTGCATTCAATTCATAGCCTGGTAGTGTGGTTACCTATTAAAATAATTGCAGCTGTTCTATTTTACTGAGACACTGCTATTATCTTCTGCTTTAAATATATAACACACACTTAATATATCTGCAGTAAGTCCATATTTAAGCCACTTTATTTAAGAGTTCATGATTTTTTTCCTTCCTTAACAGTGACTCATTTTAAAACACCAGTTTGAGATAAACTACAACTAAACTGTTCCTATATGAAATTGTCAAACAGTGGTTTAATGTTGTGAGTTTCAACAGTTAAAAATGCCTTGTCAGGTATCGATGGAAGTGCTACGGATGGAAGTGACCACTTAACCCACAGAAGATACTAATACAGATGTATTGAAATGTAGTGAAAAAATGTGCTGTAGATATGTTACTCATTTGTGTGGCTGCTTTTATGTCCAGTGCTGATACTAATCCTGCAGCAGGACAGACTTTTGCAAGAGCTGTTTTCAACTGCCCAGGGCCCACGTACACACTGGCTGACCAGCCCCACAGCAGTGCCTGTCGCTGGTTTCAGTGTGTTTTCCTTTAAGTTCAAAGTTCTCTCAAAAATGCATTCAGTTCCCCTGTGCTGACGTACATCACTACTACTACTACTACTACATCAAAACCACAAAACTCATCTAATCTTACCCAGAAATTCCAAAGCACAATGACTATGTTTTAGAAAACTTTAAAGCCAGATGTTAGGTTTAAAACTCACACTACTGAAGTGAGCAAGCCCTGTAACTGGTATCAGAAAATAACCCACATGTATATTTCTTCTGTAAAGCAATATGACTCCTTGAATCACTGCTCTCATAACTAATCTCTTATTACTGTATTCACTTGTCTTCTAGTCTGAATCACTAAGAAGCATTAAGACATGGTCATTTTAACAGAAAAAGAGCTAGAAAGAATTTGGTATTCCTGTCGGAAGATCTGAATGTTATTTATGGTTATACTAAAAACTCTATGTGACCAGACAAATCAGTTCAAAAATGCTGGCTGTAAAGTTAGTCAGATAAAGTCAGATTTAGGCAGTTAAATTAAAACAGCCTTTTTTCCAGAAGCATGTATGTAAAATAACATACGCTCTTTTGGGGTGGAACACTCATTATTCCTAAATTTGTCCAACTGGTACAACAGGATCCAAATAAGGTGGCCTTTAAAGGTTATCATGTTTTAAGACAGACCAAGCTGTTATACCTACAATTAAGATTGTCCAACATTTTCCACTACAGTGCCTTGCAGCTTTGCTACAATTTACCCATCTGTAAGTATTTTCTCCTTTTCCTTCCTCTGTTTCTGAAAGTTGCGCAGAAGCTGCTCTATCATATTAGATTAAACAGTTTTGTTGGTGCTTATGAGGTTTTTCCCTACTTTCTCAGCTTGAATTACTTCTTTGAGGACACCTACGCCCTCTCAGAGTTTGAAGAAGGAAGTTGAAATGTGAGAGGTGGCTCATTCTGGGGTAAGAAAAGGTCTTTTTACTGTCCTTGTAGAAATGCATTCAGATTTAGCCAAGTGGTTATCCCTCCGTAATGCTGATGGGTGCTCAGTGACAGCTTTGTTCCAGGAGCACATCAAACCAGCGCTGCTCTGCTCATAGCAGCCTCCAGGCCCTCCGTCCCAGCCCCAGGCATTCTGCTCGCTCATGCTGCCCCAAGTGGGGCAGCGGGAACCGGGACCTGGGACTGACCTGCGCTCAAGAGGGAGAGGAGGCTGGCACAGCAGCCAAACCCCAAACTGCCAGCCAACCATTCCCTCAAGTCTTGGGTTTTCCGTTTCATGGCGTAATTCTGTGCAGTGTTGTATGCTTCCTTCTCTTCTCTCCACCACTGACTATGTTATACTATACTGCATTATGTTAGCTAATTGTATTTCATTATAGTTTTTAATCTCTCTAGCTTCTATTAGTTCAGCCTACTTGATCTTGGTCAAGACTGTTCCCCATAGATGTACTAAGTTTCTAAGTTTTGTTTCATGACAGTTTGTAAGAAACTGTGTAGGAAAAACTCAGCCATGTGGTCATGAATGTTTAACAAGGAGCCTACTCCAGATTTCAGTTGTTAGAATAATCCTTGCTGACATTTAGCTGAATTTGGGGAGATAAGTCATTTACAGAAATGTGTGAACTGGGGCCCTTAATCACAGTCACTACTTACTGCCATCACTTTATAAAATAATATCACTGCTTATTAAAATAGTATTTGTCATTATTCACAAAAATAACAAATCTGTTCCAGCATGTTAAATCAATTAAAAGTTTGTGGTCTGACCAGATGCCATTCAAGAGCGCAGAGGCTGGTGGTTCCACTTCCTGGCACCAGCCACTCCAGTCTGCAGCTACTCCCAAGGAATCCCACCCTAAATACAGGTGTCTTTGCAAAACAATACTTTTCTTTCATTTCTACCATTTCCCTTTTTTAAATGTTGAAAACTAATGTGCTAAAATCTGCCCGTGTTTATCCTAGTACATTTCAAATATTGCTCCATGAGAAACACAGGGGAGAAAGCAAAGGCCAGCATGACTCAGTATTGTTTACTTTGAGCCACGTCCAAGCCTAATGCACTAAGATGATGGGATACCTCAGAGGAAGAATTGGAAGGAATTGCAGCCCTTTAAAAAAAAAAAAAGGGGGGGAAAAAATGGAGGGAGGAATCAAAGGAAGAGTATGTGATGTTTCCCCTCCAGGGTGTGCCTTATTTGTCTCTTTTACCCATCCAGCGGGTATCTTTCAATGACAGAGGCACTATAGCTTCTGCCTCTCCTTGTCACACTGAGGGTGACCGACCCAAACTTGCCCTGGGCTTCCCTTCTTATTTTAACTCTATGAACTCATTTAGGATCAGAAATTATGACACTAAACTCATGTGAAGGATGCCTTACTCCTGTTGAAGGCTTAAGCAAAGTAGCACTCCCTGAATTTTTAGGGGGAGTTTTTCTAGAGGATAATTCCCTAAAATCATCTGTGTAGATTATTAACCTCTTCAAAAGGGCATGATTATTTTATATATACAACCCACCACAAAATAAGGTCCCTAGATTATTTTTTTTTTATCATTCATTGCAGGTATTTCATATAATGTTGATCAAAGTTCACTTACATTTAAAGTAGTTAAGCTGTTTTTCTGTTGTTGTTCAGACTGAACGCAAAGCGCTCTTCATCATTGTGCCTCTCCCAGTTTCTGGGGAGGATTCCCAAACTGTCATACTTTTCAAAATTATTTGGTTTAGTTTATTTGCTTTGAAAATAATCTTTTGGTGGAGAAAAAACCTTTAAATGCCAACTTTCTGAGCAAATATTTTGCCTAAGTTTTAAACCTATATTGTATATGGGTTTAATGTATTTTGGTATATGTTTAATGCCAAAATGCTGATTGTATGTTTTACCATAGCAGTTCTAGGGAGACTTGAAAAATACATCAGCTACCTGCAAGCCAAACATATTATTTCTCTCAACTGAGAATGAATATGAAAGTTATTTGGAGTTACATCCTGGGAAGAACCACAGTTCCTGCCTAGTCACTTGTTCCTTAGCTCCATCCTCTCCAGCCACAAAGGAACAATTTTTTAAAAAATTCGTATTAGCTTGCTCTTGCTGACAAAGGCACTAGACTGTGTTCACCTATTTCTTTTCTGGCAATACAACCATGCGTAAAGATCTGTTCTCTACTGGAAGGGCAGTTTCACAATGATAGCGGAAAATGAATGCTTAAAACGCAGAGAAAATGATCTAAAATATTTCACTCCCTCAGGGCCGATTCCCAGCTCCCTTGATAAGTACGTTTTTCAAACCTCGCTTATTGTCAGCAAACCTGCTGGAACACAGCTCCTGAACCTATAAAAATATAACCTTACATAACTCTTCACAGTCTTCAGCATTACTGTTGCACATAAAGTTGTTAGAGTTTTATGGGAACTACATAGTCTGCCAGAAAAACACAGGAGAGCAGTCCAGATTCTTCAACTATGTGACACATTTATGTGAGGTGATGGCCAAGAAGGCTTACAGAGTATTAAAACTAAATGTATATGACATATTTTAGATAAAGCTATATATATTACTATAGGAAAGGAAATAGCTGTACAAATGACTTCTTAGCAAAGCCAGCTAAAAGCTGCTGGGTCGTCTGCCAAGGTTGTAATATAACCACAAGCATGTGCTGAACACTTCTTAGAGCTCTTAGAATAGAGAAGCTGTTTTCTTTAGCCAGCTGAAAAAGTCCCAGTCTCTTGAAATAACAGAACCATAATTGAGTTAGAGAGACTCCTCTAGCTTTAGCAAACCTGTTGGAAACTCTTCAGCTGATACCTGAATGCTACATTGCTTTATCTGTATTACCCAAGTTTTCTAAACCTATTTTCTTCTAAAGAATGAATTAGCTGTCACTCTGCCTCTCTGTGGATTTCTTCTAAAGAAGATGAGATCCTGTAGTCGAGAAAACAACAGCTTCATGCTTCTTGTGACCCAGATGCAAAGCGAATCAATGCCTCTTCCAGTCTTGCATACTTGTCAGATCCTGCATTAGGCAGAGGGTTTTCAGGAAGGTGTTCACAGCCCTTGGCTAAAATGGACAGGCAAAATGTCTTAGTCACCTTCTAAGATCAGATGCTAAATGAGGAAGCCTAACAGTAACTACAGCATATTTATTCATGGCAGTGCAACTGGCTTTCTTACTCGGGTGCTGTTGCAAGCTATTCTAAGCCTCAGCAGTATCTGGTGAAAGGATTTTGTTGTTTAAATTCAGGCTTACCAGACCCTTGAGGGTACCACTTTCCCTCTGTTTGGTCAATCATTCTCTTTTTAAAGAGGGTGCAGGCTTAGTCTTGCAAGTTTTGTAGTCTTTGCCTTCCCTACATCCTTCCTGCACATCCAGACAGGGCGTTCTACACAGCTGATGGGGGTCG
>NW_009610910.1:0-4069 GCF_000690535.1 Cariama cristata
TTCAGAAATACCTTCTGCACGATTCCTGGATTTCAGAGTTAACACTGCTTCTCCTGTCCCCACTATGATTTGATCAATTGGTTTTCTGACCAAGACAATTCAGATATACTGCTAAGATTTATGATCCAGATGCAGTAACAGTCAAAGAGTCAGCTCCCCATAAAGAATTTTTACTGCAATAACTTTCTCCCCAAAGTATAAATTATTATAATAGATTTTATACAAGGACTTAAGGATCCATTGTGAATGATAAACATGAAGGATACACCGGATCATTTTTTTTGGTTACTGAGTTTAATATACTACTGATTTTCACCAAATTCACACTCATGTTGTACTTCTAGGTACTAATATACATCAGTGAATGCAGTTTAGCAAATAAATAAATAATGAAATACAGCACAGGTGAACGTGTTAATATAACTACACACAAGAACTACTCCGTCGCTCAGAATGATCCTAGTACTGCATATCTATTTTCATTATGGCTATATTTGTTAGAAGAGAGATTTTAACATATTTGTTAGTAAGGTTGGATATGTTAACTACTGATCTTTCATAATGGCAAACTTATTACCTATGCCATTTCTAAAGCTGTTCAGATATAATCATGTTATGGTGTTTGCAGGCATCTACTGGCTGTATATGGTACTGTAAGAGAATAACAGACTGCTGAAAGTCGCAGCTGTTTTATTTGCTAAAAAAAAAAAAAAAAGGCTGTTTCTTTTTAAGCTGAGCATAGTTTTGGTTTTGCTATTTAAATATTCCTCCTCTTGAAAAGCTTTGCTCTCCAAGGCATACATAATTTCAAATACAGTTTAAACCATTATAGTTTCTCAATCTTTTTTCTGCAGCACCTTCTCCTTCATATGCAAGAAATAATGCCTACTGTTAAAAAGCTCTTGTTGATCAAGACACAATTTCTCTCTTTGAAATAGTCCAGACAAGAAATTAGGTGAATTATTTAAGAATATAGAAAACAAAAACAAATAAACACAGCCAAGAACCTCTCAGATATTTCTCCTGTTACTGAGAGGTGTACACTAGTTTTAGGGCTGCCAAAAAATTCTCTGACAGAACGGTTTTCTAGTGGGGAAAGAAAACTGGTTTTGTGGTATCAACTGCTTTGGTGAAAACTTTTATTTTCAAATACAGCCCAATGTCACTCCTTGACAGCTGTGTTTCAGGCTTGGGCTAAAAATTCTTGGAAAACACCATTTTGCACTGCTTTGGCTTTCCTTCATCAATGACACTGCGGGATCGAGTGTACCCTCAGCAAGTTTGCAGATGATACCAAGCTGACTGTTACAGCTGATACGCCTGAGGGATGGGATGCCATCCAGAGGGACCTGGACAAGCTTGAGAAGTTGGCCTGTGTGAACCTCATGAGCTTCAACAAGGCCAACTGTAAGGTCCTGCACATAGGTTGGGGCAATTCCAGGTAACAATACAGGTTGGGGGATGAAGGGATTGAGAGCAGCCCCGTGGAGAAGGACTTGGGGGTGCTGGTAAATGAAAAGCTGGATATGAGCCAGTAATGTGCAATCGCAGCCCAGAAAGCCAACCATATCCTGGACTGAATCAAAAGCAGCATGACCAGCAGGTCAAGGGAGGGGATTCTCCCCCTCTACTCCACTCTGGTGAGAACCCCCCTGCAATACTGTCTTCAGCTCTGGGGCCCTCAGCACAAGAAGGACATGGACCTGTTGGAGCAAGTCCAGAGGAGGCCATGAAGATGATCTGAAGACCGGAGCACCTCTCCTGTGAAGACAGGCTGAGAGTTGGCATTGTTCAGCCTGGACAACAGAAGGCTCTGGGAAGACCTTACAGCAGCCTTCCAGTACCTAAAGGGGGCTTGTAAGAAAGATGAGGAGGGACTTTTTAGTAAGGCCTGCTGCAACAGGACAAGGGGTAATGGTTTTAAACTAAAGGAAGGTAGATTCAAAATGAGATATAAGAAAAAAAATTTTTCACAATGAGGGTGGTGAAACACTGGCACAGGTTGCTCAGAGAGGTGAAAGATGACCCACCCCTGGAAACATTCAAGGTCAGGCTGGAGCAACCTGATCTAGTTGAAGATGTCCCTTCTTACTCCAGGGGAGTTGGACTAGATGACCCTCAAAGGTCCCTTCCAATCCAACTCATTCTATGGTTCTATGATTCCTTCCACAACAAATTAAATATGACCTATTTCAAGAATGACAATGATTCACCTGTTTCACAGTGAATTTTGTTCTTTGTTATGCTCACATGCAAGGTAACACAAGAAAATATTTAAGTTCTCCACATGAAAACGCAAGACTTTTTCCTAAATCACTAATATATTTGTCAGGGACTCCAAGATGTTTTTAAATAAGAACTTTCAACATAACCAGCAGTTTTTGCCTTAATATAAAGTTCATGCTAGGGCACCAGAGTTTTCCTGCCAAAAGCAGGAAGAAATTTGAAACAAAAACTGTAGATACTGGGTAGCTGAAAAGAATTCTCAAATTCCACCTTCCCCTCTTCCGTTTGTTCTCACTTCAGTTAACCACATTCTGTTAAGACAAAACCACATGGGATTTTTCTGTGACCACATCAACTTGCTCAGGATTGTGACCGTAGAAGAAATGAGCAGCATCACAGATTCAAACAAAAACTGTTCCTAGGTCAGATGCTGTTTGTAGAAAACGAAGTATTTTTTCATATATGCAGATATAAACTGGAGAAGATATCTATATCAATTAGAAGTTAATGCACAATTAGATCAAGGTTAGAGAAATATTTAGCAAATTAAGGTTTAAATCATTCAGAGAAGTGTTTTGAAGTGCTAAATACTCATTTTCAGGAATACAACCCTCTTTGTCTTCCCTCCCCACCCTCCGCTTGTTTCACTCTTCATTAGCCATGTAGCACACTTCCCCTTCTTGAGAACCTCACTCCTCTCGAGTTCCTAATTTGAGTGACAAACAGAGCTATTCAATATTGGTAGTGTTTCTGGGTAAAATAAACAGTTTAATTCCTCTGACTCTACCCTTCTCTGCTTGTAATAACCAGAAAAATATCCCAGTGAGGACTGGCTTCCTTTTGAGAACTACTTTTAATTGATATGTGAAACCAAAAGTATAACAAATCTGTTATAACATGCTTGTCTGTGTAGGAACATTTGCGGACAAACACACATTAGAATAGATGGAACTTGCCATTAAGATCTGAAGTTAAAATAACAACTTCCCCATTTAATTATATATATAGCTAGCCGTGTAGCTAGGAGGAGGGACCCACTGCCTTGCAATGAACTGTGTAACTATCCCTGTCTTTTACCAGAACTAGCTCTTGGGCTGCATGCAGGTCTTGATGGGTCTGCAAATAGTTGTTGACAACATCAAGGTAACAACACACAAGCAACAGTAGGAACATGCTGGTATCCACCCAGCAGGCAACATGAATACTCTGGGTGTGGGAGCAGTGATGCAGCAGAGACCACTGTACTAAAACCTCATGTTTCCCAGTGACACCACTGCTCACCCAGCACAATCCTGTTGTGCACTGAGAACTACTGGTAGCCAACTATGTTTTCCTCCTATCTGCAAGCTAGTCCAACTTTCAGCAAATCCTCAGTTCCCAGAATTTGCTTCAGCTTGCTGTTCTCAGACATACAAAGTCCTTAGCATATGTGACTCATCAAGTTAACAAGTCAGACACCCAGATTTGGTCAAACTGTATACACACAGAGATCAACCAGCATCTTTCAATCCCAGGAGTGAGGTTTCATACTCGGATTCCAGGAAAAGTGAGTCAAACAGTCTTCAGACCAAGTCTTTTGCAAGCTCCTGATAGTCTAACCTATCACAGAGACCTTTTAAATAGAGGATGCAGAGTTAGTAGCTTTCTGTGTATCATGCGACACACTAAATATTCCTCTGAGCAAAAGGGAAGATTTCTGGAATCTCCTATGATAGACAAATGCATAAAAAGTACTATTCTAGATAACTGACCTCCAAGTAACTTTTCCAGTGACCTTCCAAGAAAAAAAATAATCCCCAGTGCAGATCAAAGATTTAAAAATCTGTATTAGCATTTCTTTCCC
>NW_009610910.1:4100-9840 GCF_000690535.1 Cariama cristata
GCTCCAGACAGTGTTAAGCAAATCCCAACGCTGTATTTTTCAAGTCTTTCTTAATGACTAACCCTGCTTTTCTGCTCCTCTGAAGCCCTGGGATGAATACCACAAAGGGGTAATGTTTTTGTCACTGCAACCTAAATGTTATTCTAGTACTCCCTTCATCTACAAAATCACATCTTCTACTGTGAGAAAAGCAAAGTAAGCAAGTAAAAACAGACTGTTTCATGTTCCTAATCAGTAGGCATAAAGATCAATGTAAATATTTTTTTGAGCTTGTTCTTAATTTTTCTGGCCCTTCAGGAAATAAATAGTCTTTTCCTACTTCAGTTCTACCTTCCTCATAATCTGCTAAAATAGGGCTAAGAGTGTGCATATTATAAAGCATCTATACGACTCTTATCAATTACTACCACACAGCATACTGCCTGGGAACTTTTACATGAAATTGTATCTTGTTCCTAATTTAATATGCATCTTCAACAGGAAATGCTTTCTAGCATTTCAGATAACACACATGCATATAAACTCATCTCCACCAAACACGCATATTATATAATCATCTATCACCTTTGAGTTTAAGTTGTTCTTCATTTCTTCCAAGAGGAGAAATTAATTAATCACAGAGTGAAAGGAAAAGAACTTTGTAGGGGTCTACAGTGTTATCAAATAAAAGGAAAAAAAAATCTTAAAGAAAAAAAGCATCATATTTAAAGATAGGACTCAAAAAAACCCCAAAACAATGTAGCTTCTATTGCGAAAAAGTAGCATCACAAGGTCAAACAAGTCTTGTGTAAATCTCAATTTCACAAAAAGAATACAGTCTGTGTTGAAAACCATGATTTACAAATCCATTTCTGTATCACATCAGAAGTGAACTACTTAAATCAAAGCAGCTCATGAGTCTGCCAATGTTTCAGTAAGATTCAGTCCTTAAGTACAGAAACAAAGGACAGCCACTGACATTGCAGTATTATCCCGATTTTAAAGAGATCCATTCAAACATAACCTAGTCCAATGATGTGTGATTATTCCTAGAAGACAAGCATGAAAGAGACATTTTTAATTAAAGAGTGAACAAGTGTGTGTGGGGAGTTAGTTTTTAAAAGGTCTTCCATGCCACATTTAATTTCTCTATCAAAATCTCCAGCATGCTGGGTTCCCATGACAAGACATTTTGTGACCACCATCAAAATAACTGGATCTCTTAAATGTATTTGGCATGATCCTGTTGTTTTTTGTAGAATGCAGCAATGTCACTCTCAATAATGTAAGAAGTTCTGATTAGATCTACCTGAAAATGCCAAGGATACAAGCCCTCCTAGAAAACAAGAGGATGAGCAATACATGAAGATCTCAAGGACACCTTAAATTATTTAATAATGTCTCATTCTAGTACTTTGCAACTGAAAATTAATTTAAGATGAATATTCAGATGTAATTATTTCTGAATTTCTTCATGGCAATGTGCATATTACACAGACACCTTTTGTCCCAAACATGACCAAAACACGTCACTTACCTTTTCATTATTGTAATAAGAAATGCTGTCTCCGTCAAACTTAACCCAGCGCTTCTGAAACACACATTTGCTGTGAATGAAAAATTAATACAATTAAAATTATAAACATAAGTTAACACTGGCTTTTAAGAATGTCTCAATCACAAATTACAGAGAGGTCAAATCATGTTTAGCTTCCTGTGTTTGGGTCTAAACATTTTGAAAATTAAATCTCAGCGCTATCATATCTTTTCAAAAGCAAAATGCTGATTTCAAATATAACAAAAATATTTGGAAACAAAGTGCAGTATTACTGGACTTGTTTTATAAATCAGCATCTTCATGTTTTTAATCAATTCAGTTTCCTTTCTCTCTATTTCCTCCCCATGTGCTCTACATCACATCTGAAGTGACAGAGGAAAAAGAACTTTCAATAACATAATTTTGCTTGAAACTAACAACAATGAGAACTGATAATTTTTATTGGAGGCAAAGCAATATTCTGAACATAGAGCATACCTTTAAGTGTTACAAGCTCCGTAAGATACTTTCCAAAAAGGAAAGCCGAGAACCTAAAATGACCATCTCATTGCCATGTCTATGAGAAGGACACTTCTGTTTACAGGCTATGGTATCTCGAGTCATCAACATCTCCTCTACACTCTCTTACCTGGCCAATGATTTGTGGTCATACCAAATCACTCAACAAGTACAACATAAAATTTCATTTTCTGTGTTATTAACTGGACAATATTAATAAGAAGCGCATTTGATTATTTCAGTTTGCTGTTAACTCATGCTTTATAAGGACCTCCTAAAAAAAAAATTTTTACATGAACCTGAAGTCCGTTATGTTCATTAAAAATGTTGACAGCCTATTAGTTACCATCTATAAAAGTTTCAATTCTACAATCTATTAAACAAGTTAGCTAAGCAAGAACAAGATCCCACTCTAACATCTCTTTTCCCAACATTATTTCCTTTCCTGCTAAATGAGTGCTCTGCTTTAGGATTAGTAGACTACGATAGTTTATCAAAACTTTAATCTAATAGCAGCTCTGGCTTAATTAACTTGTATTAGATGACTACAATAAATCACCATTTTTCATAATCTGGAAAGGCCAACGTAAAATCTATTTTCCATTAAAATGTCAATAAACTTCAAGATGATGCAGGAAAGAAAAAGTGAACCTAAGTACCACGTACAATGTGAGTAAACTGAAAAGCTTTACAATTTATAGTGAGTTAACTAAAAAGAGAAGCTGTAGTTTAAATGCATGACTTGTAGCAATTTAAGAAAACAGCATATATTCATTCCCCTGAGGAGACAAAGTGCCAGGTGTAACTGGGAGCTCTATAAAAAGAAGGCAGGGGAGGGTAGAATAGAAAGAAACAAACATTCCTTTGGCGGGGACTGAAATAAAGTATGACAGTGCTTTAAGGGATAAAAAAAAACCTGCTTATTTTTCTTTGGTTGGTTTCTTTAAGTCTTCAGATATTTGAGAAATGGTATTGTAAGAAGGAGAACCAAAAAACGCAGAATTCATTAAACGATGTTTAAGAAAAAGTCCTTGAAATTTAGCCAAGCAGCATCACAGTATGACTGTTCTAGCCAATACCAATCAGTACTACTTTTGTGGTTAACTCATTATCTTTTTCAAGTAATATATTCTCACACAGTACTTTATCTTAAGCCTCCACACTTTGTTCACAACTCTATTCCTTCAAATCACACAAGACAGTCAACTGGAATCAAGAACTGTACTTTTTATCACTCTATTAGCTAACTGCCAAAAGTGGTGTTTAAAAAAAAAAAAAATCCTGTAAGTGAAATAAAACAAAAGTTAAAGCTAACTGCAGCTCTCTGAGAAGTCAATACACTAACAATTCTGAAAAAAAGATGTGTAAATGCATATTATATTGAAAGTCTTTTGAGTCTGCGTATAATTATTCTTTAGCAAAAGTAAACAATGACAATTCATAAATGTGAATGTAACTTTTGAAACAATTAAAAAAAAAAAAAGGTTTGAGCAGATTGAAATCCCATCATGGTAAAATAGGTCTATTAAACCAGGTTTATTGCTTCTTGTTATTCAGCTTCAATAATAAGTAAAAATCAAAGAAATTAAAACTTGCTGAATCAGAACTCTTAAAAAGGAACAACAAAAAAATGGAAATTGCTATACAATAGAGCTCCTTCCAGTGGAGCTCAAACAAGATTGTATTCTCAACCAATTTCATTTAACAACTTTGTCACTAAACTGAAAAAAAAATAATAATTAATTGCTCTCCTAGTTGATAGGTAGTAATGATTATTATAGCCACAAATAATTAAAGGAAAGGTCAAACAGTTTATCATCACCTTTCAGTGCAGCTAAACATACAGTCCTAAGAACACAGAATGCAGAACTACTAAGGCTTGAGTAGAAGCAAAGTAGATCTACTATGCTACTAACAAAGACAATAGCTTTAATTTCTAGATGCTAAATACTAATGAAGATCAGAAATAGACTTAAAAAGTAAAATTTCGCCACTTTCAATACAAAAAGGAATTTCTAAAAAAGTCGTAAGAACAACTGGGGAACTGGAAACTACAATTTAAAAGTCTATAGTCTATTCAGTTTATTAAGGAGAAGGTTAGAAGAATTTCATCAGAGTTTGCAAGTATTTATGAAGGGAAGATCTGATAACAGAGTGCTTCTTTAGGGTAAGAATCTAAGAACAGCTGGAATTCAAAGTAGATTAAAATAAAACAATTTTTAAAACTTCAAAAAATAACAGACACTAAACATAAGAATTTTATATTTTTTTTTAACCTATAAATGTGGCAAAGAGTCTATCCTATTGTGTTCCCCTGTCCATTATTTGGAATTTTTAAGCAAGACTTGGGCTCAGATTCTTCTCATCAAACTTGAGGTTAATCAATAAATTAAACTAGGAGACAATTCACCCTAGACACATGTCTAAACTCAACTTACACACACAATTCTGAAACCAACAAGATCTCCAGTCACACTAATTATTAATCTATACATCCATGGCCAAATTGGTAAAGCAGTATTTCAGAATCAGAGTTTGTTTTCACTTTGTGGCCCACAGAAAATCAGCAAAAACATACAGATTGGAAATACTGGTACAAATTAATTCTGTATTTTTCTGCTACAGTTCATGAGTGGTGATCAACATTTTTATTAAAAATATTTTTCCTGAGTGCATGTCCTAAATAAACTTTAGGATAGGTAATATCACTTAAGAATTCAGAAGAGCGTTATGCTCTCGCAACAAAAACAGTTCCCTTTCCCACCACAAATAAGCAGTGACCAAATACAAACTTAACACCTCTCATGCAAACATACATCTTCACAATTATACAGTAATCACTGCAAATACCATACCCTTGAGGGGATAATTTATCCAGCCATCCTGCTTTAACCTTCTTTACTGACGGTCCATAAAAACAAGCATATGGTGTTATTGATTCATTTCCAATCGAAGTCTGATCTCCACCAAATTGCCGAAAATGCACTTGTTCACCGACCAAGCGATCTGAATCTCCACTTTGTATCTTACTACAAGATGCTAAGTGTGTTTTCGCTTTATTTTTCTTTTTCTTTAAAGGCAAAGAACATTGTTCCACGATAGAATATACAGATTCACTTTCAGATTCTTCTGGTGCTAATGATTTGTTTTTCTGAGACAGGGACTCACTTTTTGCAAATTCCTTTGTCTTCTCTTCCTGATTATTAAAGGAACTAGAAAGACAAAATGCATTTTACTCTTAATGTATTGCCACAATGCACAAATACATAAAATTATTAATTAGAACAAATATTGGTAACACATATTATAAATATGTTTATAACTTGTTTAACCATTGTAATAACCACAGACACGCAAAACACAATGTATCTTGTAACTATGTGCACACTGAATCCTACTTTCTCCATTCAACAGGACTGGTAGCAAGGTAACACTTGCTGATTCCTTTAGAAGCTTTAATGACATAGACAGTGGAATCATGTGCACCCTCAGCAAATTTGCGGATGAAACTAAGCTGAGTGGTGTGGTCAACATTCCTGAGGGACGGGATGCCATCCAGAGGGACTTGGACAAGCTTGAGAGGTGGGCCCATGAGAACCTCATGAGGTTTAACAAGGCCAAGTGCAAGGTCCTGCACCTGGGTCGGGGTAACCCCTGGCATCAGTACAGGCTGCGGGATTATGTGATTGAGAGCAGCCCTGCAGA
>NW_009610911.1:0-5454 GCF_000690535.1 Cariama cristata
CCAAGGATGGCAAGGCATGGCTCCACCAGTCTATTTCCCTCTCACACTCCCTGATGCTCCTCAGCCTCTCCACTTCCTCTTTGAGCTCTGCCACCAGGCAGATCAGATCATCCACCTGGTCACAGCGCACACAGACGTTATCCCTGCTGCCCTCCGGTACCAAAGTAAAAGATAAATAGTAAAGCTTCATCCTTCCCCTAGGTATTGTGCCCGTCTTTGCAAGTTCTCCAGTGCAAAGATCATCTTGATGGGCCTTTGTAAAATATCCTAAATACTTTGATCTTCACTTCAGACTTCCACTGCTACCGTAACTGATTACATTCCCTGATTATCTCGAAAGAAATCATTTATCCTTCTACTTTCATTCCCAGCAGAAAAAAAAAAAAAGGTCTGACAAGTATTCTGTTTCATTCAGACTCTAATCAAAGTTGGTTCTAGTTTTTAAAATATGTAAATATAGGCAGAGTTTAGCTTGCACTTCATATCTTTTCCTAACTCCGAAAGAACAAACTTTTTTCCAAGTGTGCAAAATAATTCAAACCTTATGATACCTTTTTTCTCTTTGCCACAAGTGCAAACCCTTCCAGCTCCTTCAAAAAGAAAAAAAAAAAAAAACAACCAACCAAACTGAAGCAGGCCATGGGTCCTCTATCTATATCCACTGAGCATTTCTGATCATCTGGGGTTGCTGCTTTTAAACTTTCCCATCACAATCATTTTCTCTATACACCCAAATTGGTTGCAAACTTTTTCCACATCACTTTCACAATGTGAAAGCACACGGACATGTTTTCTTAGAACTGCATGCAAAGCTGAGTGCCAGGAAGTTAAAACTCCAATGCTCCCTCTACACATATAAAATCTCCTCTTTGGCAAACACATCTTACAAGGATAGTCAGATTCAAACATGGAACAGCCATCACTGTTAGTAGGGATGATTCCCAGGGAAAAGTTTCTTTACACAATGTCACAAGCATCCTCTGTGAGCAAGTAGCATCAGAGATCCCACTTACGACAAATGAGACATATGGGGAACCTCAATAGAAAAGAAAAATCTTTACATCATAGAAAACATCCCCCCTGGGGTTGAAATATGGGTATGGGAACCCTTTTCAAGTGAAGGATTTACAGCCCCATATTTATGAGAAAGTGTTACATTGCTTTAAAAGTATTCTGCCTTAAACATCAGCTAGGACAAATTCAAGTTCAGCAGTGTTAGTTACTCTTCCAACTCTGTAGCAATAAACTCTCACAACCATGCCATTTCATACTCATTTCCGCAGGAGCAGAGCACCCAAGTATGTCCATGTTCATCTATTCACTCAGACTCTACCTGCCAATGTCTCTGAAATTCATTTTCCCTCTAAGTGGATCCTTGCAGAGGGAATTGTAACATCTCCAAGGTAAGGACAATTTTTTAATCTGCATTTCTATAGGCCCTAATGTAATGCACATTTTAACTGTCAGCTGACATTGTGATTACATAATAAAAAAGGTCCAAGATTTTGATGATAAAGAAGACCCAACTTCCTTGAAAAGCAAATGGTAGCATGCAGAATGATAAAGGTTATGAATCTTGGAGAGGTGCAGGTGTTGAAACATGGTCTTCTTCCCATTGTGAGAAGTGCCCAACTTCCATCAAGTGCTAACAAAAACAACTGTTCGCAAAAACAGTCCATTATTCTTAGAACTGAAGAGTGTGTTTGTACTGGCTTTACTGGAATGCTGGGAGGATAACAACACTGAAGATCACACAGTGTTCAGATATCTCAACGAAGAGGGCCTTAGAGAGGTGTCAGACAGAGGAGTGCTCAGTATGCTGTACATCATGCATAAAATCAGAGGAGGAGCAGACTGCCACGATGAATCAGAGAGCCTCCCCCTCCTCCCTGCTCCTCCCAAGACTGCACACTGCCAACCTGAACTGGAGAAGCTGGACATGAAAACTGAATCTTCTCCCAGAAGGAGAAGCACCGCAGAGCTGTTTTTCCACGCACAGCTCGGCTCTCAGCACCTGCTGCCCTGCGTAGCTTTTGGCAGCCACTAGGGTGAAATGACAGAAAAATCAGAAACAAAAAACCTTGGAATCGGTGAGACAATTAATCACAAAACACTTCCTCTGGTTCTGTGGTGCCATGTGTTCTCCCACCACCACCTCTTCCCTCTTGTAAAATAATTTAATTAAGACATGACAGGGGCTTCAGACTAAGCCAAGTCAAGAAAAGATGATACAGGCTCTGATTTAAACCTTGAATAGTTTAGAGGAAAAATTAAAAAGATAAGAAAAAGAAAGAAGAGGAAAAAAAGAAAAACTTAGAAGTCAATTCTGTGTAATAGCAGCAGCAGTCATCTGCCAAAAACTGTGCCTTGTACCACTGCAGTAAAATTAAGGAATTGCCCTATCTCCTCCCCCTCCCTCCAAATGTAGCACTTTCAGATTCAAACTATACCTTGAAATAAGGTCTTCAGCACCAATGACAGGCCAAGACAACTCTCCTTTTATGAGAGCACATGAGTTGCTGGTCCCCTAGAGTAACCTGTAAGTTATGGATACACAAAAGCAGCTGCAGCACCAGCTTCCCTGTGATGCCTGGGGACCCCAGACACCTAACAGTGAATAACCAGGACGAAGCAGAACGGAGACTTACTGTGTATAGGTCATATAACTGGAAACTAGCCTGCATCCAGAAACTTAAGAGCAAAATCCTGACTGCTGCTGACCCTGCTTCATTTCTCTCACTTCTTCTTGTCTCCCTTTCCTTTCTAGTCTTTCCTACCTCATCTATTCAGGTGAAGGTCTATACAGAAATGATTGCCATGTATCTTTACAATTCCAGCATGACATGGCTGGACCTCTGGTTTGGGCTTCTCTCAGTTTAATGAGGAAAAAAGTTAAAACAGTAGTAGAATCAAAGTAGGTCTTAAGGAACCTCAGACATCCTAACTCACCCTTAAGTACTCCCTTCCATTTAAGGAATATACTAAATAAATTTTATCTTTTCTATGAATAGCTCTCCAAATGAACAACCTGAGAGTCTGGGTTATTATTGTATTTTATTTTTTAACGCTTCAAAGGCACAGGCTCTCTTCCATGTGAACAGTTGTACAGAAGATGCAATGAACAAAAACCTAAACTCACTGCAGAAGAAGACAACTGGACAGGAATTGCACCCACGTCGTGGCTAGAGCAAGGCTATGCTGCTCTGCTTGTGAACACTGTCCTGAGTGAGAGGCAGACAATGGAAGCACTAATCCGCATGGGTTTCACAGCGCACATCTCTGGCAAAAGCAGAGCTCTGAGACTTGATCACTTGTTTCAGGTTTATCAGAGGGCAGCATGACACTTCCAACCCCTATAAAACATCTACCTGCAATTAACTGCTGATTTACAGCCTCATTCAAGAGGTCATTACTTTCTTCTTTTCATATAGATTTCCCCTACCCCACCTTTTGACAAAACTTTTTATATTTGCTTTTGTTACATTTCGTTTTGCTCTTGTTTTACAACAATGTAGCTGCCAAGTCACTAAAAGGTTTGGACTTTAGGTTTTCATAAAGGAGAAAATAAAAAAGGCTGCATTTCTTTTTAAAGCCTCAAACAACGGGGGAGAGAGGGGGAGAGAGAGACATGTCCTAAAGGGAAATACTATCAGAGATTACTGAAACCTCTTATCTCTTGATGCAGAAGCTAGGTCCTACAAACTGGCCTTCCCACAAAATACTGACAGAATAAGAACTCTCTGAACACAACATTTCTTTTTCCTTATCCAGTACAAACACATAAACTTAATAATACATCGGCTGGACACTTCCAAATGGCCAGAAAAGACAAGACGGACACCATCCTGACTCTGCATACCACAGTTGCACCTAATAGTCCTAACAGACATCTAGGCCTCTGATGTAGATTCTGTGAAAGTGATGCAAAACTGTCCTTACTTTCCAAATAGCTCATTGATCAAGAAACAACTGGTGGAACAAGGGATTCCTGCAAAATTTAGAAAGACAGTGCAGGCCCATGGAACTGGCACACAACCATGTAACCAAGACGAGCTTTTCTTGCAGTGATGTAAAAAGCACACCCACACCAGTCAAAGACAATGAGACAAGGATTCATTCCTGGACTTGTGTTCGGTAGCCAACAAAGAGCTCCACAGCTGACCAGCCACAAGACATGACAGGAGATGTCAGGAGTCTTGCTCATCCACAGAGTCTCTATTTTGGCACGACCACATAGCTACACACCCCGCTATGGGTGGTTTTGCATGTGCAAAGTCAAGCCAGGGAGGAATGCGAGAGTGATTTAATCTGCATTGTCGTGGTCTAGGCAGGAGGCCAGTTCTTCCCTCTCTGTATTGCACTTCACCAAGACAGGTCCAGCCCACTATGCTGTTAAAACAGCAATGCCAGGGTGAAGGTGACGGCACATAGCAGTGCTTGTCTCTCGCACTGCTGAGCTCTGCTCTGCGTTCCAGGGAGCCAAACCTGTTGAAAACGGGCCACAGCAGTAGACCATGTCTCAGCCTTTTGGGACCTGCAGTCCCTCCGACAAGGCAGGGTATCATATCTGGACACCTCACGCCCAGGGTGAGGTGGCTCGTCCCTTAGGGTAAATCCATAGAAAAGATGTTGAGCTTAGCGACTGCAGGATGGTTTGGTTCAGTACCCCGGCCACCACAGGTCTTCTCCTGGAGTCCATCAACTCCATTGCTGTCCATGCAGACCCTTGCACACCTTTCTTGTCCCTCCAGCAAGGCCTGTCATCACCCAGACAATACTACCATCTCTCTCCAAGGTGAGCAGTCAGTCCTGGAGCACCGAAGATCTTCCCTTGTCAGCTGCAAGGATGCCAGTCTCCTGGCACAAAGGTATCACTCTGCCCCAAGCACCTCAGGTCTCACCTGGCTGTGAGAGAGGGTCCTCATCCTGTACAACTGCATAGTGGAGTTTGAGTCACTTTCAGATGACGGCTGACCTCCTCCAGGGTACCACCACTGCCTGCACTACAGGGAAATGGCCACAGGTTGCATGAGGATATATTAGTATCACCACTTGGGATGTGCCACTTATCACCAGCACAGCTTTAAAGAACAGTTAGATCTTCACTGCTGCTGTGAATTAATCATCTCTTCCATGTGCATCCTCAATGCACATGATGTCGTGAATGTGGTAAGTAACAGCCTTTCTACACAGGTCTCACAAGATTCAACCATTCTTGGGGAATGATTCGCAAAAACAACAGGAACAGAAAAAGTGACAGCAGCTTATGTGGAAGGTGGTCTCTTGCTAGAACAACAGGCAGATACTTCAACATAAAGAAATCCAAGCTGAAGGGATAAAACAAGACCAGCCTGATGCAAAGCTAGGTGCATTTTGAGTTGCGTTCTTCCTAGGCAGCAAAGAGTCAGCATGAACGTTTGTTTAAAGCATTGACCAAGAACTGAGAAGTATTTT
>NW_009610911.1:5485-46396 GCF_000690535.1 Cariama cristata
TTCTACAAATACCCTCCAAATGAGGACTTTAGGAATTTAGTGGCCTTCCCTTCACAGTTCCAGGAAGAAAACTTAATTTGGTATTTCTCTGTAACTCACTCTCCTGTCTCTTTTTGTATATTACTGGAAAATCAAGGAAAATTGTGCAAAAAAATAAAGGGGCGGAGGAAAGAAATAATGACTTATTTTAAGTTTTCACCAAACTATCAGGTTTATCTCAAAACTTTTGGTTTAAAAATTTGGAGAAGGGATATAAAACCTATTCCCTGTAAAAAAGAAGAAAATTGAGAAAAAGATATTTTTGCTGAGTATTTTCTTCTGTGGGAAATTGCTTTGGGATAGTAATTACCTTTTTATATGACACTTTTTATGTATTTATTAAAAAAAGAGAATGACAATGTGTAAGTGAAGGAAATCTGGAGTTTATCAGCACAGTGGAGACAACTAAAGTAAAAGAGTATTTATGGCAGATTAGGTATAGGAAGAAATCAGGTGCCCAATATTCTTTGATCAGCTAGCATTTTAACTCTAAGACTGTTCTGTTCAAACAGAAATGCTTACGTACCTTTCTCACCATCCCCATTTCCATTATAAGCCCATCTCCAAAGTCAATTAAGCTATTCAGGTCATTCTTTGATTTAGAGGATTTCTGTCTTATGGAGAACAGGACTTCTGGCAAATGATGCAGACCTGGGGGCGAGGAGGAGGGTGGAATAAACAAATCTCTCCACCTCTTACAGTAGCAGCCACAGCTTAAATGGTTGTAGCCAGTACGACTACAAACCATAGTGGCTTTGCAGTCCTGTGTAAGCAGGACAGCAGCAGCAGCTGGGCAGGCCACCCAGCTCCCACCCTATGGTGTCGTAGACTATGGGAAAGGAGTGGGGAAATGGAAGGAAAGAACTGAATTAGAGTCATGAAACACAAGACTCGTAAAACAGACGAACTCGAGGGGAGGTCTCCAATGCTCTCATATCAGCATCACTTTACTGTGACCAGCCTTTTCTCCTTAGCCCAGACCTGGCCTATGCTGAAGTATAGAAATCTATTTGGTGGAAATATTTGTAAACGACTTTCTTGGGAAGAAAAGAACATTTCTTTGTTTATTTTCAGGGCCATGGGGTGGGGTGGGGTAAGAAGCAAAGCGAAAGCAGAATGAAAGATAAGCAGGCATTTATGTTTTGCCTTCAAGCCTCCTCTTATTTGACTGAGCTTGTTCCAGTCCCTTTCAGCATGACTGTCACATTTATCAGTTCACTCAGCTGTATCTAAATTCCTCTGAAAGAGTAAGGAGACTAAGGAAGCCAATGTGATTAAACAGAAAAATTAAGAATTCAAAAACATGAAGCTGTTTCCAGGCAAAGCGTATAAAGAAGAAATTAACTGCGGCACTAAATGCAGAAATGCAGGTGAAAAAGATGCAAAACCAGCAAAAGGTCTTGAGCTATTTATTAAATCCTCTCTCTGCTCCACAAGGAGCAAAAATCTCAGCACAGTCAACAGGTCCGACTGAGACCCACGGTGTGGAAAGAGGGCTGAGAGCAAGGGAGTGTTGCATGTAGGTTAAATGAAAGCTGTGTACCAGCATGAACTGCAGAAAAACTGGGGTGATGCCCACAGGAGAAATCTTTTTCTTGGGGAAAAAGGAAGGAGTGAAAGGGATGACTCACCGAAGCATCTCTCGAAGACTGAAGTTGCTGTGGAAGAAGTTACAGTACAGGTTGACCAAAGGAACAGTAACAAGTCAACAAAGCAGAGAGCATTCACCGAGCAATCCAAAGGGTGGAATAGCTGAATTATTAACAGCATACGTAACCTCTCACTTCAAATATCTTTGGTACTGGAACACTGAAGGTTGACTTTTTTTTATATTTTTTTTTAAAGATTGCAGGAAACTACAGGTCTGTTAGTCTAACAATACCAAAAAGTGGAGAGTCAATGAAGTGCAGAGCCAGAGAGCACCTGGATAAATAAAATCTAATTCAGAAGTGTTAGCATGGCTTCTGTAAAGAGCAGTCCCTTCTTACAAGCCTCTTAAAGGTCTTTGAAGGGGTGAACAAACATTTGCGTAAGGGTCATTTACATGATATAGTCTACTTGAACACCTTACAGTTTTTCACAAATCCCTTCACCTGAGGCCTCTAAGGACACTAAGTAGCCATGGTACAGTAGGGATAGTCTTGACAGGTATAAATAGTTCATAAAAAGGAAACAGAAGATCTGGGGGAACGGCCAATTCCTGCAAAGGAAGGAGGTCACTCACTGACAGCCGTACTTTGTGAAAAGTGCTTTTCCACACATTCACAAGTGACATGGAAAACAGGAGGTGAGCAAGGAGGTAAAGTTTTCTTGGCAGTGTAGTTTCTGAAGGTAGTAAGAAAAACAGTGAAGAATTACAGTAAGGACTGGGTGTGACGGTAGGTAGTTTCATGAAAATGTCAGCTTAGTGCTTGGCACCAGTCAAAAAAGCAAACCAAATGTTAAGAACTGCAGAGCAAAACAGATGACACCGCTATGCTGCAGTGTAAATCTGTGGTTTGCTCATACCTTAATATGATGTACATATTGTAGTTGTGTTCGAACTTTGTTGGCTGGGCAACTGCAATACTACTCTATACCCTTCTGAACAGGCCTGTTGGAAATGTGAGTCCACAAGAAAATTTCCATTAAAAAGGTAAAGAATTAACAATTACCCCTTCCTAGTGCTGTATGCAGGACATTTAGAACCAGAAGTGTTTGAATATTTGTTGAGTCTACCTAAATGTCCAAAGATTTTAAGTTGTCAGAAACATAAAGAAAAAGAACGTAATCTTTCTTTCTCTTGTTTGTTTTCAAACAGAAAATTGGGAGAGAGGAAAGGAAAATAAGAATGATCTTGAGAAAGCTTAAAATGTTTTCAATATTTTTGTCCAATGGAAAAAACCTTCTGTAGGCTGGTTCTTTCTCAATATCACCAACGCTGTGCATTCTGAACATAGCTGCAAAACACATATACTGTGGAATTAAGGTTTTGGAGAGAAGCTGGAAAAGCCGAGTCAGAAACAATGCCAAGCAAAGCAAATCACATTTGTCATCAGCTTTCAGATACGCATTCCCAATCAGAATCTTCAGATATGACTGCAATGTAATCAATACATCTTCACAGCAATCGAAAAAAGCATTCTGATGACACATCACTCTGTGGAATATCTCCTAAGGCGAGATAGTGTCAATTTCATTGCTTTCACTGCATTTAAAAACGGATTGTGGAAACACTGGAGAACATAAGAGTGGTCCATCATTGTGAGACCTTGTGCAGATGACCTTAGGAACATAAAGATTTGTGAGCAGGTAGCCCGTTTGATAACATTTTACGGTAAAAAATGTCAGTGGCCAAGCTTCTGCCTTGTTTTCTAGCTACTGGAGGAAACCTGCAAGATAATATAAAAGAAATAGCTAAACCACTACTATTGGCTAAAAATTGAAACTATTATTTAATTTATCTAATAGTGTATCATTAAAAAGATTGACAAGAAAGCAGGTAAGTTAACTTCTTAATAGGATTGCACATGTGCAAAAAAGCTGTATCCTTCAGCAGAGGGTCTAATCTGCTTTAAATTCTGTACCCATCTCCTCAGAAAACGTAAGTCTGAATGGTTTTCAAAGACCGTGTGAGATCTTGTGCCACAAAGATTTGGGATGTTTGACTCAATTTAGTGTGTATGCACTTCAGATAGAGAATTCATACTGCTGCTCATGAAAAAATTTGTTAGGTCACTATTTTTTATGGTTCCAATATTCTGGATGTGGAAAAGTAAGACACTATTTCAAGGAGTATTGAGATATGTAATTATGTTCATTTGGTCTATGGTTAGAAAAACTATGCAGGGCCACTAGCACAGCAGTCTGTTATAGTGGCATATAGTAAAGACACTGAATCATTAAAAGGCCCTTTTACAAGCTCTTTATAAAACTTTCTCTCTGAGAAGGATGCAGAAGCATCTCTGCTCAGCAAAAAATTCTTACTGGAGAGCTTCATTTTGGGTTGGGCAGATTTTATTTTATTGTTGCACAGAGTCTCTCAGATGGATTATTAATATCCCCTCACCTTTTCTTCTAAGGGACTCACAAGCTTTTTTTAGTCCTGTGTTGGACCTTAATCCTACTTTACTGACGTCCTTCTACATCCCCTGGTCTGCCCGTCCCATCCTGCAAGATCTATCTTGCTTGAATAAATCCCGGTCAGCCACAACACACCCAAAAGTGGTAGGAATAGGGTTTTTTCCTCCCCGTAAGTCCTTGCCATCCCTATAGCCAAGGTCATCAAAAGCTGTGGTTCTCTGGTTAGTTTAACTTACTCTCTCTTTCCTTCTCAGTCATCACAAAACCTAATTCAAAATCGGTTTTAGGTACCTGGCTTTCAGGTTTACTTGTAGCCTTGTGCTTAGTTTAAGTTCATTCCCAGGTGGGTCAAGCACAGGCTTTCTCATTGCCTCCTCCCACACTGCCTTAATCTTTAAAGGATCACCTGGATTTCTCCCTTTTCCTGCTTTCACAATCTTAGCTGACAAAGTTTAGGTTTGTGGTTGCCTTTGCATCCAAGGAATTTTGTAATCAGTGTGTCAAAGAAAAAATTTCATGCTATTTCGCTATATGAAAACATAGTATCCAGGACGATCCTATTATAATGAGACTGCTGCTGCTTTCAGCTCTTTTACTAGCACAGAGCAGGCTTCATCCCTGATAAAACATGAGAGTAAATAGTGTCTGATAGTGGCCTATATACAAAACCAAGAGTACCAGTTTTTCAGCAACTTGGCCATACGCTGAACAGTTTAAGACTGTAAGCTCCAATACGCCCCTTGCCTTTCTCCATACAGCACAGATAGGCTGTCCTAACATCATTTCCGTAAGTGTAGTCCCTTCACAGCCTGCAAAGAATCAGTTTATTTTAAAAAAAAAACCTTTAAAAATCTCTGTAAAGGATGTTTTTTTCCCCTGCCCTCAGCCTTTCTCCGGAACTTAAATGACTAAAGCAACAGGCATCTTGGGCATATTAGCCACCCTCCTTTGGACACGTGAGACCACTGGAAACTCTGTGTCGTTTACCACGTCCAAGAGCAGATGCTATGCCAAGTCATTCATAAATGCCAGAGTCCTTGTCTCTATTTTAACTTTTTTTTCCTCTCTCTCTTTTTTTTTTCCCCAAGCCACTCACCAGCAGGGCTCTTCCTCGCCATGCCAGTGAGCTCCCTACATTCCCTGGTTGCCTTTCCCTCCCCTGGGAAGCCACTCCAGCCCTCCAACTCCCAAAAGAGCCCTCATGGGACAGACAAGAGGAGAGGAGAGAAACAGCCCAGCTAGTGAGGGAAATCCCCACTTGCCACCAGCCACAGACAGCTTCAGCTGGCCCCACTTCTGAATGCTCCCTGCAACCTCCAGCTCCATCCTCAGCTCCACCCACCTTTTGAATAAGCCAAAACCGTAGGGGTGACTAAACGTGGCTTAAGTAGATGGACGTGGGGAGGCTTCCTGAGAGGCAACCAGTTGGGTGCCTACCCAATACAAGAATTGCCCATCTATCCCATGCACCTTGGAGTAATGGGCAGTGCAGTAATGGAGCCACCGAGGCCAACCTGAGCAGGATGAAACACCCCATGACCTCTGTTCTGCCACCAGCCTTGGCTCGCCAGACCAGCAGAACCACACAAATACCTTTCCCTCAGCATACATTGCACATAAATCTGTTTTCTTATATTCGTACTGAAGGTAGAACTGCTTGAAGAAACCGAAAACACACAAAAGCTGACACTTTTCAGCTGCTGTCCATGAAATAGGGTCACTTTTGCCTGACAAAGTAAACCAGATTTGGGGTTTCTTCCATGCTTCACATTTTGTGGAAACAGTCGGGGGTACAAGGTGGCCTCACTTCAAGACCAGCACTCCCACCACGAATGCCCTCTAAAGCCAGAGGAGGCAGATTCCAACACTGGTTATCTCCTTTGATGGGTGCAGGAAATATGGATTATCTGAAGAAGGGCTGGACTTTGTCATGGGAAGCCAGAGAAGCAACATCAGGGAGCAATTGCCACCTGGGCCAGGTTCTGTGAGGTCCAGGAGCCTTGTGGGTGAGACAAGACATGGTGTCCTTCCTTCCCCGCACTCAAAGCATCACGCTAAGCCTTCCCTGGAAAGCACCAAGGCATCACCCATGAAAGCAGTCCTGGCAGAGACACACTGGCTGTTGCAGGGGGGCTACCGTGGCTGGAAGAGAGATGCTGGGGCATTGCTGCTTGCAAGCCTAGGAAGGGGAATGTTACCACTCTTTGCTGGAGGAGGAGAGTGCTAAAAAGGAGACACAGATCCTCACCAGGATGTTATTGTGGGAGTTGATATCTGATTGAAAGGAAAGACTGTGGATTCTTGAAATGGGAAGAAAAAGCCTCACCACAGTGTTACAGGCAGTTGTCAAAAAGAAGGACTAACTGCTTCTATGTCCATGGAATGAACTGAGTGAAGCAGCTTGTAGAGAAAACACATGCTTTGAAATCATTCCTGACGTGGCCAACTTATCTAGAATATCAGGCATTTGTCCTTGCATACCAGGATGTGTCCTGAGAATTCAATCTGAAATAAACAGCAGATAAGAAATTAGATCTGTGTCTCCAAAGACCTTGCTATGCAGATCTTTCTCCTTCCTCTATGTTTCTTAGATGCCCTCCAAATTCACTTCAAAATCTACATTGCCCTGGGACTAGAGACGGTGCCTGATGACAGGAAGAGAGGTAAGAGCTCTGACACTTCTGCAGCTTCTGTTTGGAGACACTGCTGCTTCGTGAGGCAGCAAACTTTTCCATGATGCTGTAGGCTAAACCAGACGGAGGCAAGCCTCTTGTTTTGGAAAGGAAATTAAAACAACATTTCTATTTCTCATTACTGTTGTAGTAGTGATCCATTATCAAGCCTTGCCTCAAGATACCAGTGGGTATGAGATAGTCCCTTGTTTGGTTTCCAGGCCAGTGCCTTAATGTCTACGGCAGTCTGGAAGCAGCACAAATAATCCCGTCCTGGCTTGGAGGGAAGAGAAAACTTGCATACAACACTGAATGAATGTCCCAGAGAAGCAGTGACCAGTGATTCACTTTGAGTAATGCTGACTCACTTCAAGGTACTTTCCATGTACACACGCACACACTGAGAGAGTGAGCGAAAATAAATGCCTGATCTCAAGAAAGTTCAAACTAAATATTGTTGTAACCTTTCACTTTACCCAGAGAGAAAAATCAGTCTCCTTTTTATGGAGAGAGGCTGGCAGAGCAGCCAAAACCAGTTGTTTTTGTTTTTAGAGGAGTTTCAAATCCAGAGATAACTGTTAAGGACAAGTTTTTAGGGCGTGTGTTGCGCAGGCCACAAAATTGCAAGTGCTTAAAGCCTGGAATATGTAAACAAAGGCTTGTAAATGCTGCAGGGTCTCAGCATGTACGTCTGTCTTGGGGAATGAGCACAATGGCAATGGCCATCAGTAGCATTTGCAAAATTTTTTTGTTCTGAGAATATTGGAGTTACCGTGCTTGTGAGCCAGGAGCCCCCGGACCAGTTCTCCTCTCATTGTCCTACAGAAATATGTCCTTGGTGAAATACTCCCCATCCATGAGGTGCATGTACTGGGCTGAAGGAGCAATAGGACCCTGCTCTGGACCAAGGGTACTTGTTTCCCCACCCTGGTGTCTATATCTGTCCTAGCAAGTGCTCTGATTAGCTCCACTTTTCTGTTACTCATCCATATCTGTTACAGCCTTGTCACACTATGAGTTTCTACTTTTTTCCTTCAATCCTCTGCAATTCCCCAGGCACATTCTGCTGTTTGGGTACACATCTCATGGTCACAGCAGCAACACACTTCTGTGCTCCACGAAGTTCTACCGTCCCAAGACACAGCACTTCTTGGAAATAACGTCTGGGTCTGAGAGATGTCCTTGGCCAACTCACTAGACTTGTGGGATCTCCATGCTGCTCCTGAACAGGTCTGAACGCTTGCTCTCGGTGCAATCATTGCCAAAGCCAGCAGGAAGCAATATGCTATTCCCTTCAGCTCCCTGGCAGGATCAAGTTGCACAGAGAGTGAGTGCCACTGCTTTGTGGAACATCCTCACAGATGCTTTCATGGTTTTGGGGTCGGTTGGGGGTTGGTGAGGTGGTGTTGCCTCTCTTTTCTGTGTTTCCTTAATCCCAAGTTAATTCCTTGTGAATTAAAAGCCTAAGAAAGCAGTGGCATTTTCTCAGGGCTCCTCAATATGGGGCACTGAGCTGTGCTAAGTTGCTCTCAGGATGGTGCTGGGAGGCTGGTGGGATGGGGCAGGAGGCACAGCTTATCATCAGCAAGAAACCACAGTGTCAGGCAATAGCCATGGAGCTAAGCACCACTTGCAAGGCTGACTTAGAAAGCAGATCTTCACACAGTGATACCATTGCCTCTGCAGTGCCTTTCACTGCAACAGTCCCTTCCCTGCATACACGTGCAATGGATATAGCTGGTCAGAAATCATACGCCAGCCTGTGCACCTGCAGGGAAGTAGAGTAATTCCCAGCAGCCCTTAATTACCCCCACCAAATGTTGGCCAAGAGGCTGCCATCATGCCTGGAGCTGAGCACAGGTATTGCCTGCCAAGGGGAAGGATGCAGAACACCTGCTCCAACGTGGGAGCCAACAGGCTCTTCATTAATTAAATCAGATAGAATAAATAATGCCAGTCATAATAAGAAAGAAAAAGTGAGTTCAGATTATTAATATCAAAACAGATCCAAACTGCTGATACAAAACCTTTCCACTGAAAACTGCCTCCCTCCTCTCCCTTTCCCTGATTTTGTTTTGAAACTTTTTATTGCTATGTGTTATTAAATGGAAAGCTTTCCACCTCTAGCTCCTGAACATGTCAGAAACGTGATTTTTTTTTCTCCTTTCTAAGCAAAAGTCAGTGCCACCTCTCCTGCATTGCACAAGGGAAACTGAGGCATGGGAATTAGGAGGGCTGAGTGCCACAGCCCTGGCAGCTCAGGTGCCACGCAGCCCTCACCTGTTTTACCACAAAGTGTCATGGGCTGGCTGTCACCACCTCAGGGATTTCAGGCTGTCTGCACAGCGATGGAATCACCCTGGTGCGAGGCACACAAGAGTCATACTGACCATCAGCAAAGCCTGTAGACGAGGCTGGATCACCCAGACCCTTGCTTGCCCATTCTCAGGTGAGCTTCCCTCAGCACCGCTTAGAGGTCTGCCTAAACCTGTGTTCACCAGCTGGTTGCTCTTACAGAAATAAAAGATTTTCATGACCCCAGATGCCTGTTTATCAGCAGGGCTGGGGAAGCAGAGGATTTGTGTATATGGGCAGTAGAGGTGGGAACCCACTTTTTGGAGCCAGAGGCAGAGGCAGGGAATTTCCTCACTGGGGCTACAGTGTCCTGTAGCCATCCTGCTTCCTAGCCCAGCTCTATCCTTGCCAAACTGGAATGTCTCCAACCCAGCATCAGCCAGCAAAACCAGCCAGGCATCATTGGGCCGGTGATGTCTCCCCACGCCCCTGCACTGCTGCTCCTCCTTGCTGCAGCCCAGAGGGAGATGGTAGGAGACTGGGATGGCCGGGGCTGGCTCTTGAGAATTGCTCGTGCTGGCTGAGTGGAGTATTTCTCATCCTGAGCAGGGGCAGCAGACTTGATACTCTACCAGGGGATTCACCATATGGCAAGGATTTTGTCAGGGATTTCACAGAGTCCCTCTTTGGAGAGAACATGCTGTGCCTGACCTCCCTGCAGTTCATTTGGCTCAGAAGACACCTTCATATGCTGGATTGTGCTTCTCCTCCCCTTCAATCCGTGCCTCTGGCCTTTTCCGTGAAGAAAAATAGCAATTCAACCAGTCACCCTCCTGAGAAATGATGGTGTGTGTTTGCAGAAGAGGCAAGGATGAGAGCGAAGGTGCTCACTCTCACCTCTGATGGTGTGGCAGGACAATGCAGCTCTGCACACCCAGCATCTCTGCAGGATGGCGTTCTGCAATGTGATGTTCCAGTGTTGGAGCCAACTGCAGCTACAGAGAAATGAAAACTCAGATATGCATAATCTTTGCAGGCCCCATCAACGGGATGAGGCAAAACAGCTTTGAAAACACTTACTCATGTTCCAGCCACTCCCAATACTGGAAACATCATCAAGATAAATCATATCTTTCAATTAACCTTGATTTTTTTTTTCTTCAGTACAAAGCTAGCCAAAAATGTATCTTATTACAAATCTCTATGTATTTTTGCCATCTATTCATCCTGCTCCTGTTTTTTTTTCTTAGGTATTTTGCCTACTTATTTGAAAGACTTGAGGAAGAGCACTGTCGCTTCCCAGGGAATTCAGCATCAAGGCTGCAAGAGAGACAGTTTGTCCCAGGGCAGAGGGCTACGTCAATATAATGTCTTGTCAACACCTGTACTACTCAGAGTTTAAGTTTCCAATTGACTTGATCTTGAGTGACTGCTGCTCATACCGCTCAATATCAGCAGAAGGGTAAGAAAGGTAAGTTCTTAGCCATTGAGCTCAGAAGCGAGAGAGATCAGTCTAATGCACAGCCTTCTCTCCCACAAGACTCTGCCATAATACTGACCATCTCATTGAGACTCAGAAATCACTCGGACCTCAAGCTGCATTTCTGTAAGTACAAACATTGTCTAATTTTCAAATTATGTATGTACACACAGAGGCAGGAGACTGCAAACTAGAAACAGTAAGGTACTTTTCAGCACAGTGGGACTTCCCTGGTTTTGAAAAATCTTTATCTCTCTGCTTTTAGATCCTTAGTATCTCAAATGTGTCACGTACCCAACTGACTCCCTAATTTATATGGGGTTTTTAGGCAATTCTTTCAATATTTATCTCTCTAGTCCAAATTTCCAAAGACATTTAAGCTAATCTTGAATAGGTTTTTAAATACCTTTGAACAGCTGTTCTTCAGTGCCTCTCAGATACAACGGGCTTAACAACACCTCCATGTCTCCTCTACATGCTTCCCCTGTAAATAATACACTCTAGTCTTGTTCGGGACCCTCACTCAGATAATGATAGATTATCTGCCTCTTTTGGGAAATCAGTCTCTTTCATGGTGACACCCAAGGCTTAGCATGTTTTCGTCCATGCAGTCACACCTGTTTATCCCAAAAGCCCCAGGAGACGTCCAGTGATGTAGAGCATCTCTCAGAGGAGAAAGGTAGGGAAGGAAGGAAGGAAGGAAGGAAGGAAGGAAGGAAGGAAGGAAGGAAGGAAGGAAGGAAGGAAGGAGGGAAGGAACAAAAACACCAACACCTGACCCAAGGTACTGTTGACTCGCTGTTCCTTCATTGCACCTCCAAGCAATAAGGCTCCGTAAGAGAGATTGCCTTTCCCCTTTCAATTGTCCTTCAATTTCCCAGTGTCTTCTACGACTGCACAAGTGGTAAGAACTTGTCTGTTCAGGGCGGTTTTATGAATCAGCCCGCATTTACGGGCATGACATAAATGAAAACTGACATTTCACTATGTCTATGAATTACCTGCATCTTACTATGCTGCAGCTTGGACTTTGCTAAACAGCAAACAGATTCAAAATACCCTGCATGACCTATGTAGAGGCAGCTCTTGTCAATAAGTATCAGTAGGATGGGGAAGAGAAAACAAGGAGGGAATCCTTTGAGACGCTAATGGTGTGCATCAGGGAAAGGATCCCCCAAGTCTGAATTGAACGAGTCTTATTAGGAGCAGTTGCAATTGTGAATCACTGACCGGGGAGGCAGGGAGATGGTCAGGTTTTATTAGTCAGCTATTAGTAGTAGCTCTGACAGTGACCTACTGGGGTCTTGCAAGGGGTCATCAGGAAGAGATCGATCTGACTCCACCGTTATGTCTCACGCACCATCCCTGCTATTGGAAATGTCTGCTTACCTGCCAGCACCCACAGGGTGCACAAAGAACATCTGAGCCCTACCTCACCTGCTGTTTCCAGCAACACACCATTCAGGCTAGAAAGGCAATAGTTGTCCACGAGTGTCCAGGAAGTGGGAAAAGATCATCTTTGAGATCTTTATTTGTTACATTACAAGATATCCTGGATAGGGAGCATAGGAAAATAGGGACAAAGCTGGAAGTAGTGCCATTTGCTTTCTACAGTCACTGAAATGATCAAAATTAAGCTTACAATAAAGATACCATTCTTACTTTTCACATCAGAAATGCCTCCATTTTCCTCTCTGAGGAAATGTCACCTTTTCAACAGACCAATTTAACACCAACAAAAGAGAATCCACCACTTCCCCCTGCACCAAGATCTGAAGAACTTTCACTAGACCAATCCATGAAACTGGTGTGACTGGACCTCACCTCCCTGCTTCTGCATGATCTATTTGTAGAACTGATTTCAGTAACAAAGGAATTTCTGTAGAAATGGGGCTGCTTGTACATGCTCTAGAAAAACAAAGAGGAATTGCTTTTTCATATGACTGTTGGTTGCAAAGAATCCAGCCTGTCCTAGTGCAAGGTTTGTGTCTTAAATTTGTGTACCAGCTGTTGACTGTCTAATCAAATCTCCAAGGCTCTGCTGGCTATTGCAGCAGCTAATGAACTGGGCCCCAGCCTCAAAGCACCATTCTCAGCCTACAAGGGGTGGCCATCCTGACCATCGTGAGCTACATCATGAAATGTTCATACGGTGAAGAGCTACAAAACATATGCCATGTACCTCAGAAGCCAAGGGTCCAGGAGAGAGTTGGGAGTCATTCCCAGACAGGGCATCACAACAGGCTTTCCAGAGGGATGAGGCAGAGGGGCTGGGATGGTTGGAGAGGCACTTGTGTCCCAGGATGACCCTGCAGTGTCAATTTCTTCTGCCCCTGTTGACTCAGCTCCTTTCAGAGCTTACATTCCAGATCACCAAGCAGCCCCTATATCATCTCTGATCACCTGAAATAACTCCAGCCTGAGGGCCATGCCCAAACTGCAACCCTCACAGGATGATTTCCGCCACAGCATGGCTGCACCCCTGCAGTCTCTGCTGGTTTCCAGCACATTCACAGAGAACGACTGGCATTTTGGCATCCTTTCCTGCAGGGCATATGTTTGGTGGTGATTGGCCTCCTTTGGAAATAACTGAATAAGAGCCCTTGGTCAAATGCTAGATGCAGACATGTTGAGTACAACTTTCCATGACTTCAGAGACAGCTGTGTCACTATAAAGGACAGAATTTGGGCTTAAGCTTTCTAATCCCCCTACAAAGCCAACATTTGAAGTAAAAAGTAGGCTGGAAAGCAAGGAAAGTGATTTCATTAGTTGTTGAATGAGTTGCTCAACCCTTCAGCTGCTGAAGGGAAGGCACTGAACTCAAGATAACAGTCCTACTCTATTACACAGGTGAATCTCTAGTAATGTATAGAAGACACAAAGAATAGCCCTAACCCATGGTCCTCTATGTTGAAGGATTTTCGCCCATCCCCAGATCCCCTAATGCCTATGCTAAACTATGTGACCATGATGTGTGAGTTGTCCCAGGCTAGAACTCGCCCAAAGCCCATTGGCATGATCTCCACAGCTCTTCTGCAGATCTGAAAGGACGACTCATTGCTCGAAGACAGCTGAAAAAACTGTCAACATTTCAGAGCAAAGACTCCTGGAGGAGTTTCTGAACAATGCTATGGCAAAGCTCTCCTGTGGGATTACTTCTGCCTTCGGTAGCCTAACTTTAGCTTCTAAACTCATTGCTTAAGCAACATGTCAGAGACCTAACAACCCCCCTCAGCCGGTGACATTAGGGAGCCCAGTACCACCAGGTAATTTCTGCGTCCCTCATCGAAGTCAGCATTTGACTTTTAGGATTTTGCTTTGTCTATTGTTTTTCATCTCTCATGATTACAGCTCCAGAGTGTTTGTTGCTGACTTTTTAAAGCAGGAGGCATTCAACTTGTCTCTGAGGACAGCAGGTGTATTGGCTTTAGGAGATTTTTCATCATATTTTCTCTTCCTGTCCTGTTGAGGTGAGGGAGTGACAGAGCAGTTTGGCAGGCATCTGGCAGCCAGCCAAGGTTAACCCACCACACCACAGCTGGTAATGCCCATATTGGCAAAAGGTCTTTCTCTGTACTGATGTACCTGGAGGAGCCTGTGGGTTCGGCAAGAGACCTTGTCCTGACACAACTGTGAAGGCAATGGGGTGCAGCTATGTGACAGAGGTGGAGTGGAGGTATTTAGAGTTTGGCTTGAGTTTTTACTCAGGTTTTGTTCTTGCAGGAAAATGAAATTATTAATTCAGGATGGTTCAATTTTTTTTGGTTACCCATGTTTCATACACTAGTAATGCTTTTCTCTTTGCATGTACCAGTATTTTTATTCTGATTGACTGCAGTAATATTGGCAGAAAATTGTTATTTGATGAAAGATAAATGTCAGCTTCTTAAATGCTTCAGTGATAAGCATGCAGTTTTTCCTTTTCTCCTTTGGGTGCTGGCAAAATATGAAAAGCCAATGTAGATTCGACATTTTTCCCAAAAGAGGCACTCACTTCTGTTTTTCTTAAGAATGTTCAGATCCAATCATTCATCTTTTCTTTAAAGAAAGAGTTATGAATTGCACATCAACCATGAGTTACACATGTGCTATAGTAAGCACAAATATATTATCCAGATTTTGAATACGAAATCACTATTTATGTCATCCAATTCATTCTTGCAGAATTGCCTAGGCACTTGACTAACCACTGGCATATAAAAATGTGTATTTTTGCTTGAGCAATTAAAAGCTTATATTTAAAAAGTAAAACAGCCTTCCAAATGCATGTTATCCTAAGCTCTAGAGTTATTATTGTTCAGATTGTAGAAACTGAATGCTATACTCCCTGTTTAAACAAAGCTTCATTAGAGTCTGAGTGCTGAATGTGTCTCAGAATTTTTTGAAGAATTTTTTTCTTCAAGTCAGTAAGATACACTTTTGAAGACAGAGCTGTGCCTACATAGAAGTTACAGACGGTTGTAAAGCAGAATTTCTGTTTCCCTGGATTTCCAATGATTTTTCCAAAATCTCTTCCCAAATTAGGACAACAACATCTCTCTCGGTTGTAGTTTTTAAAAAAATGAAATTTTAGAGATGTTCAGCTAGTTTTTAGAAGTTCTAACACTTTCAAAGAGAAATTTCCTATCACATATTAAAGAAGGTAGAGCATTCCGGCAAAGCACTGACTTTAGTTTAATCAATGTCTTCCTTCAGAGTATCCTGTAGGAAAATCTTTTTGTCTTACAACATTACCATGCTTCTCTTCAAGGGCTCTTCATCCCCTCGAGGATGAAAATGCCTTTCCCTCACATTCAGTGAGTCACATTTAATAAAGTTTTTAATGTTATCCAATAGTAATAACAATTTTAGAAATCTATGCATTTGCATGAAGTCAAGCACCAGAGTGCTAGCTCTTTATCCTACTTATAAAAGACTGTGGAAGATTCCTGGATATATTGTATTACCATTGGCATAGACATCAATTTGGCTTAGAGGCTGCCTGCTTAGGATGGGTTTATAGTGGCTTTGCAGCAGGCGATGGATGTGAGGGAGTCAAAGAGCACAGGTATAGCCGGCCGTACCTCTACACACTGACAAAACTGGGGCTGCAGAGATTGTCAGAGCAGCAGTGCCTGCCAGCCTGAAGCTTCAAGGGCAGATATAAACTGTGATCAAGCCTGTTGTCAACTGCAGTACTCCAAAGGCAGAGATGTTGCAACCGGTGGGAGGGGGAGATGGTGAAGATCTTGGCAAGACTTCAGCCTGCTCTTAATCCTGTTAAGGACAAAGAGTTTCCACAGCCCAGTGGTTTTTCTCAAGCGTCAGGCTAGGGTTTCTTATTAAAAAGCCATCTCCCGACCTAAGTGTCTTTCTTGGGAATGCAGGTTCAACAGTTAGATCCAGTCTGAGCTGACAGCTTCATGCTATCCCAACTTGATGACTTCCATCTGAAGGTTTGATCCTACAGTTATGAAGGTCTCTTTAATTAGACAATATTCATTTCATTAACTCTGCTTTCAGAATATAAGAGCTTAACAGCAGGGATTGATTATTCTTTTCAGTGCAATGTAGATTTTTTTTTTTATGATCCTGTTGGGAAATACTTTTGGGAAACACTTGTTCAAAACAAAACAAGACAAAAAAGAGGATTTTTCTAAGCCAAGAAATAATACTCCTAAAGAAATATTTTGGCTAGAGAAGATTGTGCTGGGGTAGTATTAATGATGTACCTTTGTTACTTCTCTAAATTCAGGGCGATGAGAAGTGCAGCAAACTGGAATCACCCTACACCATGGGGTGATTCGCACATGCGCACAACATGGGGTTAGCTGCATACACCCTCAATTATTCTCCCCATCTGTGCTTCCCTTCTCCATCAGCCAGACCACAAGCTCCTTCAAACTTGATGGCAAACTTTCCATCTACACACACAGGCTGTGGACCAGATCCTGCAGGCTTGCAGTGTATGTCCATTCAACACGTTAAACTGAAAACAGGCAGAGACAGGAGGGTGTAGACAACAAATCCCTCAGATCTGTGGTGCTAATTTGAGAGATGTTGTTTTTTTTTAAAAAAAAAAAAAAAGAAAAAGAAAAAAAAATTGCCATAATCTCAGGTAGGAAGGGCTGTAATGTGTGAGAATTTTGTAAAGAGAGGATATTAAATTTTATAATAGCAAAGCAGCACAATTAATGTGAAATCATCTGAGAAGGAAGAAGGATGTTAAACTCCAATTTGATCATTAACCCCTAGGATAACAATATAAGTGGTATTAGCAGAAAAAATTTTGGCGCCAGTATCTAAGACTTTCTAATAAATGTCTTCACTGAGACATACTGAAAATAAAACACCTTTTTCTGAAGGGCCTACTTATGAGAAGCTCTGGGAGAGAAGGGTGACACTTCAAAGACACCAGATAAATAGATGCTAAGTGTTCAGAAACAGTGCACCACCCAACCCTGACAAAGTTCTTGCACCTGAGCTTTTGCAGCTCCCAGGGCAGAGTTGGTCCCCATCTTTGGTGAGAACCTGCAACGCTCCTGGTGGCAAGGCTTCCCCTTGGCACCACCAGGCTCTGGGGTGACTCAGGGAGAGCTGCAGGAACGCAGGAGCAGGCAGGGTGGGAAGAAGCGCACTGGCTTTCCCGTGGGATGGAGCTGGCATCCCCCAGCCTCTCCATGCACTTGCCACTCTTTCTGGTGTTGGGCCAGAAAGGAGAGCCCTTCAGCTGGGGGAATGCCAAGGGAAGGAGGCAGACCGAGCACAGTGGGGACGGGCACTCAGGCACCCCAGATTTTATGTGCTTTGCTCCAGTTGCAAAGTATGGTTCATCAGGCCCTGGTCAGGAGAGGCGGGGTCAGGTGGGAAATTCACCATTTGTAGGACCTGGCTCAGAGCTTCCATCAATATCAGTGTGCCAGCTTCTAATTCTGTAGTCACCTTGGCTTGTGAGGAAGGATTCCCACTCAAGGCTTTAAAAAGCTGAGTCCTGTTATTTCAAAGGCAGGCTCCACTAGATTTCAGCTCTACGGCCACAGACACACACAGTCCCAAACATGCTGCTGGTGATGCAAGGCCCATGCTCTAGTCTTGCACACAGGGAACGAGAGCTCACCACGACCAAACAGCAGCCTGCAGTAGTCTGGGTGCAGAGCTGCTCTGTACGCAAGCATAACCCACAGGGCCCCCTGCCCACCTCTAAGTACGAGAGGTGTTTTGCAGACTTCTAGATTTCAGCTCCTTCTTCAAGTGGGTGTCAGTCAACCTGAGCTGTGACTGTGTAAGCTAGCCCAAAGGCAAAAACTATCCAGGAGATTTAATCTTTGAATCTTACTCTTTGGGGTCTTCTGTTTTTCAGTGTAAGTGTTTCATTATGTTATATAGTGCCTTGGCTCTGGGGGAGCTATATAAATAAAAGTACAGTTATATGTTTTATTATGGGTTATGCTTTCCAGCAGTGCTCCAACTGATGAAGCTTTTTCTCTGATAATCCGGGTGCCTGATAGTATTGTGATAGCCAGGACAAAGCAGAGAATGGGACCTCACTATACTACAGAGTGAAAACCTGGCAGCTTTTGCCATTGGATTTTGCAGAGCCAAGATTTTGTCCTATAAATCTCAGGAGTACCTCCAACCGTAAGAGCAGCAGCACACAGCAAGAAGGCCAAGACTGTCCGTCAGGTACAGTAAACCTGGATGAAATGTGAATGTTGCAATGAATGAGGGTGTAAGATAGCACACACAGCTCTGTTGCCTTTGTTGGAGGGTGTGCAGAGAAAAAAATCAGGTGGCATTAATAGGATGTCATGGTTGAAGAACCTCAATGCTGCCACGAAGGGGGTGCTTGTAGGAGCCCTCTGCCACTGAGTGCCTGCATGAGGCTGCACAGCTCACTGCTGCTACTTCTTCATTCACAGTCCTTATCTTCACCCTCACATTGGATATCCAAATGAAGACTCCACAGTACTGTGTGTTTTGACTGCCTGCTGTCCTATCAAATGCTTAGGATGATGAAAAAACAAGTCCTGCCTATCTCACACTGGGCACCTAAAGCTTGGGTGTGCTTTTTGTCCATGGTATCTTTCTCTGCTCTTCACTTGGGGGGGTGGGGGGACACACACAGAGCTGGATGTGACATTTTCAGATGCTGTAATGAATCACAGGCAGCAGGAAATACAGGAAACTTACACTGCTGTCTTTGGATGGGGCTTGTGTGCTATAAATATGGCACGAGGGGTGTTGAGGAGAAAACTTGCGATAATGTGTTACTACATGAGCGCAGACGGTGCCGTGTACAAAATGAGCTAAGATTCCCAGAGAAAACACAGTACAAACTGGTAATTAAAACTATATTCTAATGAAGATGTGATGTCGAGTTAAGGTTGGCTCAAACTACAGACAGGGGCTCATCAGCCAGTTAATACTAGGCCTTTGTCCTACCCTTTCCACCATGGCAAACGGATCAGGATTAGGCACAGCCACCCAAATGAACTTCTATAGGGGCAGCTGGTACTCGTGAAATGAAGTGCATGACTGCTGAGCATTTTTAATCCAGCTCCAGGAAGTCAAGCAATAAACAACCTGCCACAGAGCACCAGGAAGCAAAAAGAACTTGCCACTATCTGCCCAGGAGTTGTGACTTGAACATGGGAGCCCTGAGGGTGGGTCTGCTGTGCTGCTGGGTTGCCTCCTGTCCTCAGCTCCTCCGGCTTCCCAGCCTAGAGCCCTTTTGAAGGAGTGGGCTTTTCTCCATATGTACATGCACAGAGACAGTGGTTACAGGGAGACAGCAGATGCCTTCAACCCCACGAGGGAGGCAACGGGTGATTTCCACCTGCACTCAAGGATGAGAGAGTGAGCAGCGCCCTCAAGGAAGCCAAACATCATCAGCATCACACTGATTGGTTTCCCTGGCCCACACCAACAAGTGTATGCCAAGAAAGGTCTTTTATTGTAGCGAGGAGGGAGGAATTGTCATCCCATGGAGCGACGACGCCTGAGCATTCACTCTTTGTCTCAACCCTGAGGGTGTTAGGCTTCGGGGCACTTCAGAGCACCTCAACAGCCCCTCTTGTTGAAAGGTAAAGCCCTGCAGCATGACCTTTTCCTCTCCTCAAATCTTTTCCTCTGGTGAGATTGTGGTCAAGGGTTGGATCAAGGGTGCTTCTCCTTTTGCGATCGGTTCTCATTATGTGGCCTCCAGTGCTCTTTTATGATGTTCTTCTCCTCTATTCTTTTCTGCACTTTGAAGTGCTCTTGCATGAAACAGCATGACATAAAATAAAATGACACTTGTTATTAACACAAATGAAACATTTGGTTTCAATTATCTCCCCTCTCTCCAGTTGTGAGGAGTGAGAAATCACTCATAAATGCAGGCAGCATTTTAAGAAATTGCAGACTTTACAGAGAAAGAGAAAGGAAGAAAACAGGCCCTGAGATATTGAGCTTGTCACAGCATACAAAATGATAAGAGAGAAAAAGAGCCTTGCATGGGGTGCTTCCAACGTGCATGGGCAGAGCTGCATGGTCTGAAAATAAGAACAAAATTAAACACCAAAGCAGAACTGTCAACTAAGCCCTAAACTGAGAATTGGCTCTGCCACTGACCTAGAGGTGACCTTTGGGAAGTCACTTTGCCTCTGCATTTCCACAGGCTGTGTTTTTGTCCATTTCACCTGTCAACAGAGGAACTGAAGGAGGAAAAGGTCTCTTTGGTCAAGTTTTTTTTCCTGACATATCTCTATACCGCTCCCAGCTTCAGGAGGATATTTCTAAGCAGAATTTCTCTAACTAACTCCTCCACAAGAAGGAAGCAGGGCCTATTTAAAAAAAAAAAAAACAAACAACTTTATCTCTCTCCCAATTCTGCCAGGTTTACTATCATTTTGTTCCCTCTTCCATTCCACCAGATAATGTTTAACCTTTAGAAACAGCATGCATGGCTTGAACTGAGAGCAATAAAAAGGCTTAACAGTATGCAAAACAGAAATCTATCCAACCTCAGGGTAGCACAAGCCTATTATCCCAGCCTGTTCCATAAAACAGCTGACTTGACAGCCCATGTCAGTATGGAATGCAGTTAGCTCTGCATTTTTTCATCTCTGCTTAAAAATGATCCCATTGAACCTAGGCTATGATGCACTGCAATTGGCATTCCTAGGGCTTGCACATGTCTTGAAAGGAGGACTACAGAAAACTCTCTCCAGGGACTGCAGCAGTGGCCATAGGACTCAGCAGAAAGATGCCCTTCTCCCCCTTCATTTGAAATAGACTTGATGCACACTGAAACTCTTGCTGAGAAACTGTAGGATCAGGGTTAGACGTGGCTGGGCTGAGCAGTTTGCTATAAGCAGTCTGCACCAGTGAGAAAAGGGTTGGCTAATCATGTGCTTTTTGGTTCTTGAGAGATCCCTTGTCTCTCCTGAGGTACAGCACAGCTGCTGTTTAGAAGTGTATAGCACCACAACACATGGATGTAAGGAAGGGAGGGAAGCAAAATAGCATGTGCGGTAGAGGAAACTTTAAGTAAGCTAAAGGCTATTACTCATATGAGAGCCAGAACCTCCACCCAAGCTCTCCTAGTTTTCTCCAGCAGTGCAAAATGGACAAAAAAAAACCCAAACATGCTTTTCCCTGAAAGAGTCTTTAAGGGAATTGCCCTGTGGAAGAGAGATGGTATAGGCACTTGTGGGACAGCTGTTTCTTTTCCCTTTATGGGAGGGCTTTATTATAAGAAAATCAAGCAACTTTATGGAAAGCAGGTAATTCTACAGGAAAAGAAAAAAAATATTGATTTTCAGGTTTTTCAGATTTCTAGCCCTCATTTTGTAAGTGATGATCAGAGGGCCTCTTTCTTCTGCAATGTAATTGCAGCAACAGTCCCATGGAGCGGTGAAGAGCAGAGCTGGATGCTTGGAGGGGGAAGTGCATTTACTGTTCTTACTTTTGGTGTCAGCTTGCAGTATTGAAACGTAGGTAAAGCCTGGAGGTGGGACACGCATTTGTTTCACCCTGTTCAGCTCTCCAGCAGAAGATACTGTGACATTCTCACTATCAATTTCCTAGAAGCGGTATAACACAGGAGGAGTAGGACCAGTCTTTGGATAAAATCCCTGGAAGCAGATATCTCTGCCCTAACACTTCAAGAATTTGGAGATTTGCATCAGATGTATCTTAAGCACCCTTGGGAGCTGGGGGCTAGGAGTAGGAACATCTTCAGAGGAGTGGAGTAACCATTAAACATTACACACATAAGAGAGGTTTGCATGTGTTTGTTCAACTTGTGACCAATATGATCTTAAGCCAGGGTTGGGTGATAATAAGGAAAACTGGGCACAGCACTTAGTGCTAACTGGGGTGACAGAAGGTTTTTTTTAGGCATCTTAGCTCTTCCTGCCCACCTCGCCAATGGTACCTGGGTATTAACCGTGAATAAACCTGTGACAGCTGATGCTCGCTGCCTCCCACTGTCCTTCACCAGCAGCATGCCGGATGCCGCTTTTCTACCTTTGGTGGGAGTGCAGGTCCCTGTTGGCAAAGACCCCCTGCAGTGCCTGTGTCTTCTAATAACCGGCTTTTTGCCGGCTGCTATGGGAAGGTGGTGGGCACAGAGTGCTGGCCTGGGACTGGGAGAAACCCTTTCTCCTTCCACCCAGGACACTAGGCCAGTCACTCCTTCCCACTCTCCTCTCACTTCATCTAATTGAGGTCTCTGAGGTGAAGGACACAGGTGGGGGACATGTCCCTGTCAGTAGCACCCATGGGAATCAAACACCCAAAGAAAGTCCAGTCCCCAAATCCTCAAGGCTCCACATAGGCCTCATTCAATTTCAAAATACAATACAATGCTGTAAATTTATTCTTTTCCAGCTAAAAAAACAGTTGTGAGGCAGATAGGGACAAGGGGTGCATTTTTAGGGAGAATGTGTTTTGTCTGTTTTTTCACTTGTAGGCATTTCTGTTTTGTTGTGTAGGGTGGGAGAATATGCCCTGTAAAATAGAGACAGCTGATCTTTTACAAATATAAAGTTAAAAAAAACTCCACAGAATGGAGAAAGAGGCAAAAGCTTTGAAAGAGCGTTTCACTTAGGCTTTCGCAGAGATTATTAATACAAGTACAACACATGATATTAAATGCAGTTGACCTTTCTCTTTTATTTGTTTGTTGTTAATAAATCTCCAACAACAGGCTTCTTGAATATATTGTACTTCTGCACTTGGTTTCTTAAATGAGTGAATAACCTATGTTTTTCATTAGAGATCCATAATCATTAGCCTTGCCTGCCTTCCACTACACAAGGAGTGGAGTCAGAGCTGTGCCCCAAATTCACCATCTCCTTTCTCCCCAAAAACCACCTTCCTTCCTCTGCCAACTCTTAGCTCCAGCTTGGTTTTCCACAACCAAAGAGCTGCCCATGGCTCCAGATTTCCTTCTCAGCACAAACTGTTCCAGAACTCCCTCCTCTGAAGGCTGCAAGTCTTCTTTTCTCTGCCTCTAATTGCCTCTGTCATTTAGCTATGTGATGCAAAAGGCTGCTCAGATACACACCAGAGCGTGGCCAATGCATTCCCCACAAACAATAAGCTGTCACCTTTGCTGTGGTGAAGTCCCCAGAACATGGCACATGTACAGCCTCCAGGAATTTAGCCCCATTGGTTTGTCATCCTGTGCAGCTGGGGAATAAGAGGTTTCTATTGAATGTCAGCTCTTATTTATTAGAACTTGAAGTCAAACAATAGCCCACACACAGGGAGTGTCTGACAGACCAAAAAATATGCATGCAACTCCGTAAACACCTCAGCCTTGGGTTTGTGTGTGTGTAAAGTCAGGGGACACTCTCTCCTTCATACTTCACATGCTACTTCTAGATTTCTGCCTATTAACTGCTTTGATTCTCTGGACTGCCAGCTAGAGTTATGTGTATGTCCTCTTCTCCGAGAACCACAAAAAGCAGAAATACAGGATATGTTGAACTACCACACTCCTGCAGAAGGTTCCTCTGTTAGGCAGATACTATCTCCCAGTGCCACACTGGTTTCTGCTTATCTTCTTTTGTTGCTGATCCAGCGCGGAAGTGCCACGAACTGCCAGTGGGTGTCAAGAGATAACAGATCTTATGTTTGTTTTCATGTTATGAAGTAAAAAGCAGCATACAAGCCCATGTGACTTCAGGGGGGGCAGAGAATCGCCAATTTTACCTAGTTCAAAAGCAGAAATTTTTGAAAAAAGGGTATCATTTTCCTTGTAGAAACATTTTCTGAAGTTTCATGGAAAATCTCATGTGAATGCTTTTAGACCTACTTCTATAGAAAGTTTGAAAATGAGGTAAATGAATTATAGTGTCCCATGGAAAGAAAATGCTTTTCAGCATTAAAATGCAGTTTTAATGGAGGGAATTGTCACTTTTTGGAAAATCCAGAAAGAAGGAGATTGCAAAAGCTGGGAGGTGATTGGCAATGTCCTTAGAGCATTTTCCAGCACCTCTGCTTTCCTGGACTCACCTTTAAGGAAGGTTAAAAGCAAATGAAAGGGAGACAGAGCAGGAAAGGTGCTACCGTGTCCAGCATTACCTGACAAAGAACACCAATTGCAAGGTAGAATTGCCCTTAGTGATGGCACCGAAAAGCCAGTCTCTCACCTTTAAAGCTTCACTGACTTACTTAACCCAGAGCTACCGCAACCACAAAAGGATGTAGAAACTGGTGAAATGACGTATCTAAGGGCAGATCAGCCCATTCTTTCTTCCAAACAGACGTGGAGCCACACTGAACAATGAATACAGTGGTCAGAATCTTAGCTAGGGCATGGGGCTTAGATGTTGTGCTGTTAGTCATACCATTCGCCTGTTTCTCCCATCTCTTCAAATTTCTTTGACCTAATTTTTCCCCCCTTTTACTTCAGAAGTGCCCACCACTCATAAGCATGGGCTGGCTTGTGAAGACAGTTACATACTGTTACTGTAGTGCTGCTGATGGCATCTATTCAAGCTTTGCAAACAGCTGGTGATTTTCAAATGATTCATTGCTTGTGTGTGAAAATCGGGCCCTTTTAAGTGCCTGGGGTCAGGCACCTGAAATCTCCAGCTGTTGCTGGAAGTGATGGCCTCAAGGCTCATCGCCATTACAAATGCTACCCAAAACCAGAGGAGCGCCAGGAAGTACGCCTGTGCCTCTTGAAGTAGCTATAGAGCACTAACACGCTTCAAGAGAGGCCCAAATGAAATGTAAAAATTAAAGCCAAGGAAGGACATTTGAAAGTAATAAGAGCAGACATATGATTTAAAGCCACATAATGTTCGTAAAGGCCATTGACTATGACAAGTGCATCAAGGAATGTATCCAACACCATCCCTGATAATAGAAAAGGAGGATTTTTGTAGATGTGTTTATAAATGTATTGGGGAATCGCGTAAGTAGTAATCTCATGGGGATTCTCTGTCGCTTGTTCCATTATATAGACAGTCTGATTGAAAATCTAAATCCTGGGCTGTATGCATTTTTCTCCTTCTTCTGCACTTATTGTTTTAAGCTTTTTTCTAATTAGCTGATTCAAAGTCTCTCCAAAGAAAAGTTTGTATGACATCGTTGCCACAAGGATTCTTGCCAAGAAAATGAGCAGGGCAGATGCTGGCTGACTTCTTGATTCACTCACTCAGCAAAAAGCTATGTGGATGATTTTGTTTTCCTCTGAGGTGCAGAATGTCTCTTTCCTCCATGCTTTCTTGGACCTGCATGGACCACATGCCTAACACAAGTTGTTGCTGAATTTCTGTTAACCTGTTCCTGTCTGGAAGTCAAGGAGTGGTTTGTGATTGACTTCAAGAGCTCCAACCAGTCTCTCTTCTTCCTCTAAATCAGTTCTTATCAGTTTGACTAGCTGAACCCGGGTTGTATGCTTCTACCTCTATTTCCTACTAATCTCTAATTCATATCCTGATTCCACTCAGGGAAAAAGAAGGGATATAACAAGTTCAAGGGCTCACTTGAAAGCAAATTTTTACTTTTCTTTTTGGATGGGAAAATTAGGTATTGAATTCAATCAACAGTTTTGTGCAGCATGCTTCCCTCAGATTGTTCTGATATTCCACATGAAAGCCAAAAATTGGGAGAAATGTGGTCTTTTTACAAAAGAAAATGTTTTGCTGAAAATTAAGAAAACGGTTAACCACTGCTATGTTCTATGCAGAGGTGAAGAAGGCTCTTTCCCAACTGCCTCTGATAGACACACACAAGCCCTTTCAGGGGAAAAAATTAACTTAGATCAATGGGAGGGTTTGCTTCTGATCCTCCCCCTCTAATCCATAGAATCAACCCTAAACTTCCTAATAGATTATATCTCCAAATATGGATAGGATCTGGGATGTAGCCAAAATTTTCTGACTATAGTGGGATTCACCTCAACTGCCCACAGCAAAATACCTTGCTCATTTGCATTGTAATGCAGACTTTTGGAGTTACTCTACTAAAGAGGACTGCTGTTTCATTACCAGTGGCCTTTCTTTCATTAGTTGAAACCTATGACAACCGCTTAAAAAAGACATCATTACAAGAAATAGCACCACTTGCTGCTGTTCTGTATGGTGGCTTTTTATTGTACTGATTTTGTATAAGTCATTTTGTGTTCATTTTGTGTAAGTCTATGTCTCTACAGCCATATGTTGACTGTAGAAAAAGAGAACAAGAAAGTAAACTTTTTTTTTTTAGAAATTACACCTTTTACACTTTTCTTAACTGGATATATTTAGGACTAAGCTCAATTACTAAGAAACTTCTTAAAACTGATCCTTACGCATGAACACCTCCCCATGTGTTAAAAACATAAAGAATGAAAAGTCTTTCTTCTGGGATTCTGTTGACATTCCTGGAATTACTATCAATAAAAATGTAACTTGATGTGTTAGATTATAAATCCCAATTTGTATGTTCAGAGATTTATTTCTTGTATCATGATCTGAATTCACTTTGATTTCAGCCACTTTAAAACTCTCCACCTTAACGTAAAGGGCAATTGCTTTCTCCTTCTGTCAAAATCGTATAAAGAGCAAAATATCTGGAGGAATTAAATGGTGATGTCATTCCAAGAGGGAAACACATATCAGCTGTGAAACTCTCTGTTTTTCACTCCACCTTGGAAATATTTGGGTACTCCTGAGAAAATAAATATGTATTTGATGGCAATTTGGACAGAATTAATAATACTAGACAGAAACAAGAGGGAATGAAACATCAACACACCCTGGGTACACTGAAATTATTTCTCAGCATAAACAATACTATGTAATGTACTAATTCCCCTTTCTTTTAGTCAGAAAAGAAAATCAGAGTTATAAACTCAAGCTGTGCTCCTTCTGATTTATCTGGCTGAAGCTGAAAATGACCTGGCTTCTCTGTTGGTAAACCAAGTTTTCTCATGCTATGCTAGCTAGGACCTTTATAACTCTGAAGTCAAAAATTACACATACTAAAAAACCTTATGGCATGAACTTTTACAGCTAGGAAAATGAAAATAGAGTAGAAAAAAAACTGAACTGAAAAGCTAAGACCAAGATCTGGAGTTTTGGAAAGGTGAGTTTGAGTGCTGACTTCATCCCAAGATTTTTACGTTTGTGAAACTGGTGCTAGAGCTTACAATTTGGTTTCAAAGTTCACTTCCCACACCCCCACCTTTCCCTGTTCCTAAGGAAACCGACCATAATTTAAGGACTTAAGCAAGTTCCATATTAAAAAAAATTAGCCTACCTAGCAATCATGAGGGTGCAGCTTGACTGGCTGCTTAACAGTCGTCTTAGGGCACAGACTTACTTATCCCTTCATCCAAATGAAGAACAACCATGCCTCATCGATGGCTTGGCGGGAATCAAAGGGCCTAACAGGCAATTTGACATGTGTTTCTAATGTATGACACCAACGCAGTGTATCTCTCATGACTACAGCAAAATCAACACAAAGGAACTTGGCCTTTTAGTTTTATAGCTCCATGTAGACATGTAGGACTGAATATTTGTTTACTCAGTTGTCCAGCCATGTTTTCCAGCCCCACATAAAAAGTTGAAGTAGAAAGCCAAACCCTGAAGCCGACTACGTAGAATTTCAGTACCCCCCTTGACTCTTTGCATCCCCAGTAATGTGTGCAACTACATAGAAAATGTCCGGGCCAGAACCAGACACTGATTCTGGGTGTCTTGTCACAGGATCACAGACTAATTTAGGTTGGAAGGGACCTCCAGAAGTCACCTTGTCCTACTCTTTGCTCAAAGTGGGTCTAACTAGAGCAGGTTGCCAAGGAACCTGTCCTGTTGAATCTTGAACCAGTGAAAACAGCATTGAATACATATGCCTTTACCATACCCCTTGTCACAAAGGTCTCTGTCCCACTAAGCAGTGAGGCTACAGTCTTCTTAGCCTTCCTGTAGATGCCAATGCTCTTATAAAAAGACACAGCCTCATGATCTCTGCAACTGAGGCTGCCCTCAGCCTTTACATCTTCAGTCTGTTCTGAATTGGTTGTGAGTATCAGGTCCAACAGAGCATCTCCCCTAATCAGTTCATCAGTTGCATGCATCATGAAAATGTCCTCCATAAGCTCCAGAAATCTCCTGGATTACTTGAAACTTTGTCAGGTGTCTTTGCCACACAGTACCCTGCCTTTCAAGTCGGCGGTCACATAAGCACACACAAAATCCAACAAATTTTTGCCCATTAACTGCAGAGTAAGACTGCATTTTTTTTATCTTCAGAGGCATAAGTGCATTGATGAAGCCTGCTTAATCCTTTCCAGTGACACATAAAGGATATATTGTGGAGTGGGATGATTCTCACCCAGTGGTCCCTTTTGTTTAATTAAAAGATATTTTGGTAGCCCCAAAGTCAGCCACTAATTCAGTTTTATTGACTGTTTATAAATTAAATGCCCAGCCAGAATAATGAAGAAGTCTATGTCTCCTAAAAGAACGGAAATACGATTCAGGATCTCAGGACCACACAAACCTGGGAGAAAGGAGACCTCTGTTTTTGTTGGGCTTTTTTGTTGAGGGCTCCATTACTCTGTGTTTTGCAGTCCAGGCACATTACACCCCCAACACCAACACAAATCTCAAGCAGTCCCCACCAGACAGCTCCATCTGAGATCCACTTCCAAAAAGAAATGCCAGGCTTCACTTTTTTCAGAAGTAGAGCGTAGTCAGCACTCATCACAGAGGTCTTGGAGGTGACAGCTAAGCATATGTCCATCCAGCAAAGGACCAGGCTGACACCTTCACATGTGGCTGATTTCCTCACACCATCCTTCCCATCCTTTATGAATCACCGCTGTATCTTCTGCTTTTGTCCATGCCTTCCCTGGCATGACTGCATCCATCTCTCATCACCAGACTGTGTGGTCTCACTCTCTGACCCCAAAGACAGTCTTCGTGTGTGAAGAGGAGAGGATGCAACGCAGACTCTGTGGCCATATTCCTCTGCAAGGAGTGAACTGCCACCTTACACTGCTGTAACACCAGTACAGCTGTATCGAGTGCAGCACACCGAATTCAGTCTTGCAGGAGAATACCTTCTCCTTAACAGCAGATTGGACTGCTGAGTCCTGCAGGAAGTGCTTTGCCAGGCAGAGCTACCACATGGCAAAGCAGGTTGTTTTCCTAGAATTAAATTCTGAAACACAAATTAAGTACTACTACTGAGGCTTTGTCAAAAGCAGCAAACTAAACATGGCAGGACAAAGCTTACAAACAAAGGCTCCTCGAGCCAACTGCTTGGGACTGGCCTTAACAATTTGATTTAAAAAGTCTTCATCCACCTGAGATCATATGCAGCAGTAATGCCTTGAGAAGGCTGTCAAAGTCTGCCCATTTCCCTTCAATCGCTGCCCACTCCCTGCCTGCCTGCTTTGGAGACTGAGGGCCTATTGCAGAGCCTGACTGGTGCACAGTGCTCAGGAATGGGAGAGAGTCTGCACCCTCGCCCACGGACAGGAAGAGAGTTCAGGGCAGGACCTCATGGTTCAGCTGTGGCGCATCCTGCCAAAACAGCTGGAGACTCCAGATACCCTTTTGGGTTGCTAGCATGGACTAGATACACAGTGTGAGAAGGTGAGCTGAGACTTGATCTCAGGAAAGCTGGGCTCCACTTTTTGCCTTTCTACGGGCAGCCACATAAGCTCAGCCAAGGTACTGAGAAGTGTTTAAGCCTCTCACTTTGGTAGCAATAAGAGTTTGACGCCAAAGTGGCTATAAGGGTGGACCTGTTATCCATGTGTATAACCTCTATGGGATGACATTTATATGCAATCAGGATTGTGAACTGAGGAAATACCCAAAAGCATCTGTCATAAGTACATAGTTGAAGAAAGCTGCACAGAATTAGTTGCAGGCTGCTGCCTAAGAAAGCAAGACATATCCTCCGGTGGTAACAGCCCACTAGATTGTTCAGAGGAGAGGGTTTAATAAAATAGCCTTCTACCGGGATGAATTGATTCACTTTCTGGCAGAGATGTTTTATGCACTTTGTATCCAAAGCTCTGCCAAATGCTACTTCATATGCCACAACAACTTTCCTCCTTTCATCTCACCACAGCAGTAAGTCACGTCTCCCTTTCCTTTCCCCCAAACCCTTAGTGTTGGGCTTTAATTATAAGCCCAGGTCTGAGGCTAACAGAAACTTGTGCATCTATCAGACTACTGCTAGTCATGCAGAGCTGGATGCTGTTCTTGTCGAAATTGCTAAAAGACTTTGCTGTTGCTCAGAAACAAGGATGATTCAAGATGAAATGAGACAGAATTTGAACCTGTGCTCTAAGCAGCAAATGACAGTAGCAAACAGCAATGGGTATCTAACTTGTCTCAGCTCTTTTCTATGTACTTTCTATTACTTTGCATAGGGAAGGATTCCCAGCAGAAAATTTCACAGCACATTTCAGTGGCCAAGAGCTGCGTTTCAGCCCCAGAGGGTGACTGCTGCAGCCTTCCAAATCAGGAACTCCAGGCACAAAGGCCACACAGGAAGGCTCACATTTGGAGAAAAGGTAACGTGCAGGCAGCAGTGAGAAGCAGCTGAGGAGAAGGGACCCAGCACCTTCCACGTGCTCATATCACTTGCTCTCTGGGGACCCCAGTCTTTTGCCTGAGGAAGGCAGTTTGGACTTCTAAAACACCTTCTCCTTCAAAGACCTCACAGTAAGGCAGAAGGCCTTACAAAAGGCATCACAGCTGATTTGTATATTAGTAACAGGATTGCAGCTGGAAGATGAAAAGCATAGCTGTAGGAGAGGGTTCATGATATGGCTGTGGCTCCCCACCACTGCATTCCCAGTTCCTTTCAATGATTCATGACCTTCCACTTCCTGCTTTAACCAGCTCAGAAGGTGAATCACTGAAAATGGCAGAAGAGGGAAAAAATCATTGCTTGTCCATATGTTTGGTTGCTGGCTCTTCAGAGGCAGTAGGATGAGTGGTGGAGGGCTGGGAACAAAGACCAGACTCAATTCCAGGTCCTGGAGCCTAACACGAAGTATGCTGGGGGATTTGTGCACAGAAAGCCAGCTCCTTGTGAGATTTACACCCTCAAACCTCAAGCCCACAGTGCCAGTACAGGCCTGGGGCAGAAGCCCGCCTCAACATGGCTCCGCTGTTGATGGCAGTGTTTGTGCTGACAGATCAAATTGGAGCATCCGAGACAAGATTAAAATGGCAAGGGACAAAACAGCAACAGTGGGGGGCTTGACCACACACCACTTCTGATCCTTCCCTGCCTCCCATCACTGCTTCTGTAACAGCTAAACATGCCCTCATAGTCATCCAAGCCTTGAGGGAATGGCAGGGGAAGAGCTCTCACAGGGGAAGAGCAGAATGGAAAGGGTTAATGTTTCACAGTGCCCGAAGGCAGTCTGGTTATGCTGTTATCACAGCACATGACAGGAGGAAAAGAGGGAAAACTCTGCCAAACTTGCATCATGGACAAAGCAAAAGTTGGCTCCTCTACCAGGTTTGAAAGAACCCTGATAAATAGAGTTGATTCTCTGGCTCCAGTGGTTCCTCATCCACAGGAGAATCCCTTTCCCTTTCTTGTCTGTTGGTCCCTATCCCATTCCCTGCCTCTTCCAGAGCCGGCAAGTCGCTGCACTCTTCGCAGAAGGTTTAGTTCTTTGGCAGACAGTACCACTCAAAAGAGGTTTCTCAGGCAAGAGCATCATCACATCAGCCTATTTGTCTCTCTTCCCCTTTCATCTCTTGCTTGTTTTCCATTCATATCCAGAGAACTCATGCCCTTGCCAGACCATTTGCATGTTTTGTAATAGGTGCCGATGTGCAAATGTCAGGAAGCGTACGTTGTCTATTATTTATGCAACATATTATTTTCCTCCAGGTTATTTACCTGGTATTATGTATTTAGTTTGTCCCTCTTCAGACCTTGGCCCAGCAATAAACTCAAAGGAAAATCTACATTTAAGAACTGCAGGTGTGCTTTTGAAAGTCTGGGACAGAAGAAGAGACTACGCTGTTAGTTTAGGTATTAGAAACTCTGGACTGATCCTTGCCTTGCCACTGGTCCATTACAGTGTCTTGGGCAAACCCCTTTGTCCCCAATAGGCAGTAGAGGAGAGGTGTGTTTGTACAGCTGCATGCACAGTGAAGTGCTATGGTCTGCTTTCATCAGGATAACACACTGTTCCACAGAGTAAGATAATTTTCTGCCTCTTGGCTTTATGTGGTGAAGCACGCTTCCCGGCGATACTACTGCAGGAGGTAGTTGAGTACCCTTCAGCACCTTTCTACACTTGAGTCTCCAACAGAAAGGATGGGGCAAAGGTAGTACCCAGAAAGAATTCAGAGGTATCCTCATCTTACCATTACAAAACTAGTCTACTTCACAGTTCAGGCTGAGGCTACGGCTGGAGCCTGTTGTAGAAACACTCCCTCAGCAGAGAACCAGTGCAATGGTCAAAGCTGAGCAAACAGAAAAGAAAGAGTAGTCATCTGAATGGACAGTCAAATTCCTGTTTAAAGATGACATTTCCAGAGCCTGGCACAAAACAACCCACCAAATCAGACCTCTAGCTAAACTGGTCACTCAGTGCATCGCAGGTTGTGTGGAACTTGTGGATGTTTCAATAGCTCAGCAGTTACAGGGTGTTAAAAGGAGAGAGTAACAGTTATTCACACAGACTGTAAGAAGTTCATATGCTCCTGTGCTTATAAACCATGTCTCTAATGTGCTAATGACATCTATTGGTTGTATATTGGCCCTCATAAAATCTTCTTTAAGTGGGACTACAGTATGAAGTGTGCCTGCACTGAATGGGCAAAATGCAGTTTTGACCTTGAGGACACACTGACAGAGAACTTTTTCTTGTTGTCCCTTTAAGTCGTCAAACAAAATAAGTCTTGCCACTCTGTGCCACATCACTGAAATCACAGAAGCCCACAGAGAGTTGTTTACAAAGTAACTCATAAAAGATCAGTCACTGAAGAAATCTATAAACAAGTTGCAATAGTTGCATGTCTGGGAAATGTACTGCTGATTCTCTCAAGCAACTTTGCAAATGAAGATGCGTAAGCAGAATGAAAGAAGATAAAATTCCCCAAATCAGCTTGAAAACTAAATGAGTGTCTGTCAATTAGTCACAAGGCTTTGGTGATAGTCATTGCAGGAGATAATTATCACATTGAGGAAAAAAAAGAAAACAAAACTTGTGATACAGGTCTAGTAAAGCAAAGGTCTTACGATTAATTTACAGTGTAATTTTCAGTTCTCCTTGATTATCTTCCATTTCTACTTACCTTCTTGAGGGCCCACAGTTACTAATACCTGAATTTAAAAACCTGCTTTCTTTTAGGAAGATCCTCATCTTTCACATTGCCACAGGGGGAACTAAATCTTCTTCACCAGTACCCATAAACTTGGCCCCCTCTTCAGAACAGAGAAAACCTCAAGGTACTAAATGAGGAACTGTCGTGGCCTACAAAGCAATAAATGGGTTTAAGATCACCCATCTTGCTCCAAGAATAATTTTTCCATGGGAGAGCATGCAATACAGTTTTATCTCCCAAACCAAATAAATATGCCAATTTTATCAGTAACGTAGGCCAGTGGGATTTTTGCACAGACTGAGCTCTAAAGTAATTTCTCGGTTTCTTTAATTTTTTGAACACATATTGATTTTGACTGCTACAGAGTACCACCCTGGTAATAATGATTTATACAGAGTACTTTCAAAAAGCAATTCAAACAACTCAAAACACTTCATAGATTCAGCAAAGTGATATGCAAGCCATGTGCAAGGATCACATTGCATCATCCACCAGGACAAGGCAAGCATCCCTGTGATGACTGAGAGCAACTGTTTAAACAATGCACACGAATATTACTCAACAGCTCAGAAAAGGAAGTGAAAATTAAGTGATTGCATCTAATTGAAACTGCAAGAGTAATTTCAGCAACAGAATTGAATTACCCAAGTTGGAACTTAATCAGGAGATAAACTGAATGTGCTACCTACTACAAAGAAAAAGCCAAAGCATTCCAAATTCGGGCTGACTTAAATAAGTAATATCAAGAATAAGCTTGCAAACTTAATGGGAACTATGATTTTGTTTTAATTTTCTTTCTTTCTTCCTTTTTTTATTTTCTTATCTCTGTTGCAGCAAAGAAAAAAGTGAGTACGTATCAAACGCCACAGTATGTGCCCAAGCCTGCAGACAGGCTGCATCCTTATCTCTGAATGGCAAGGGTTGCCCAACCACCCCATGGGGTTGCTGGCTTTTACTGTCCTGGGTGGCAGTCGTGATACTCCACCAGTATTAGTCTCTGGGAATTTGAGACACCTGATCCATTCCCTGAATCTTGTATGTCCAGACAGGAAGAATGCTGTTACTCACACAGGAGAAAATGTTCAGCCTCTTCTGAAATGCAAGAGACAGGCCACATGCCAAGGACCTTTTTCTTCTAAGCAAAGTAGGACATCTGACAAGGACTACCCTAACCAAGACCTATCTAAAACTGTGCATCTATCAATCACACCAGCTGCATCTCCTGAGCAGTCACTGAAGACAAACAGATGCTCCAGCGTCCAGGGAAAATTAATCTGGGTCTAAATACTGGGGCCATCGCTGCATCTCATACCAGCTCTCAAGACTCAAAGGAATACAGATGTGCCAAGGGGTTCTGCTCCTTACAACCATGATGGGTTGTCTTGCTCACCAACCACAAATGGAGCCTCTGCTAAAGGGAATTAACCCACACTGCCCCACAGAGGTTTAAGGGTAGGTCCAAAGACACAGAAACATTTGAGAAGTCAGAAAAATTGTACTGTAATACCAAGGCCTTTCTGGTGACGAGTAAAGCTGAGAGAGTTGCTTGGCTGATGGAAGACAGAGATGAACAAATCCTGCCTGCTGCTGTGCCAGGGGATGGAGCCTTTATGAAAAGAAATCACATAGTGATGTGCTTCTGCTATATGAGAACCTAACTATTCGCCATGGCTGAATATCCAACGCTTCACAGCCTCTGGTTATTCCTGTGACACTAGCTTTCACCCAGAACTTCAGTGCTAAAAACACAAGCATGCCATTTCTGTAAATACTGCTTGGGCCAGTCCTACCCTTCTGAAGATGGGAGGCTGCTAATCCATCCAGCTGCAAAATAAACAGGGTGAGCGCAACCTGTACGGCTGAGGCAGCTCATCCGCAGCAGTCAAGGGCTGGAAAAGATGATGTTTCTGTGCAGTTTGTGCTCAGAATCACGTATCAGGGCTGAGGACTTGGATTTCATAGGGGACTAGTAGGACAAATCACCCCTATTTTTTAAAAACATGGGGCTGCATCCTCAGCAGAAGAACAAGGGGATAGACCTGGTTGCTTGTGCTCATTGATCAAGATGGCACAGCTGAACACCAGGGGAGAAAAGAGAGTCAAGGGAAAACAGAAACTATGGATACATTTACATATGCATACACATATAGTACATATATATTGCAGAAGCCTTTTCCTTTTATAACTCGTGAAGGAATCTCTCTGAAGTTTTTAATAACAATTGCTCACAAAATCTTTATTAAAATACTATAGTCGAGGACATTTCTTTATCACATCGTGAGTAGCCTCCCATAATAGTTGAACAGAATTTGCTTATACTTTGCCATAACTGACTAGTAACTGCTCCTTTCCATTATTATGAGCTGCTATAGCTTCTGCCTTGTCCTGCAGTTACCAGTTGTGTCTGGCTAGCTGCAGCCGCTTGCAGATCTGGCTCTTAAAGACAGCCAGCAAATGAGAAAATAGAAAAGGCTTGATTGCCTGAAGACCATAGCTAACTCCTGGAGGAAAGGGTTAGGTCTGTCCCATGCACTGCCTAGATGTGGTGAGTCAGTTATCTGCTAACAGTAGCAGGTTGTGCAACAGGCACAGCTGTTCCGGCAGATGGGCCTCTCAGAAACCAAGTCACAAGTTTCATTTCCATCACCCAAATTGAAGGGCCCTTTTTTTTTTTTTTCCAATTATTTTTTCTTTCTTCCTCTGCACCGGGGTTATCCTTTCTGAACACCAGAGGCTGCTGGGGATTTATTCTGCTGTTTTGTCAGGGGCCAGATTGGCCGCCCACCCTCAGGAAGGTGAAGGGGACACTGGCGCCTGCAATCCAGCACGCTTTCCTGCCCTACCATCTCCTTTCTCAACAAGGATGCGGGAGGACCAAGAACAGCAGGGACCTGCTTGGCTTTCCTACCCTGCAAGCTGCTCTACTCCAGCCCTCTTGTCCCTTTCTGCTACAACCAAGGTGTACTTTCGACCGGCAAATGCCAGAGCAGGACCTGAAAAACAGAGACTTCCTTCCTCCCTCCTCCGTAGTCTTCCCTGCAGCACGATGGTGGCCCTCAGGACGTGCTGGGTTCCTCTGCCATGGGGCCTGGCTCAGGGCCACAGCAACTCTGCTGCACTCAGGTGCCTGCTGAGAAACAGATAGTTGGGTGGTACAGGTGCCTGTGCTGGACAAGGTGGATGTGCAGGTACCTCTGTGAGAGACGGAGAGGATAATGACCAAGTTGGTATTATCATGTATCCAACCCTTGAGGGCCTGAAGCAGCAGTAACAATCTGGTTTCGTTCATCAGGTCGGTCGGCCATTTGCTTGGGGCCAAGACAACTCAAGTTCAAGTTGCCTCAGGGCGGAATCCATTACCACCACCACCAACCTCACCTTCAAGCACCTGCTGCCTTGGGGAGCAGCCGCTGCAATGGTTTTCTGTGTCTCAGCCCCGCAGCGCTCTGTGCCTGAAGTACTGGCTGCAGCAGAGAGGGGTTTGCTCGTTCGCAGTGTTTACAGACTCTGTCCTCTGGCCATTGACCAGCTGCTTCTTTCTTTGGCATTGTGAAATCTGCTCCTCACTGCAGGGAATAGTCGGTGCTGGAAGCGCAAGTCCAGTGTGGAGCTGCCGGCTCTTACAGCTTTTTATCACAAGCTTCGTAATATCTGATGTTTTGTTTAAAGCTCCAGTTCCTGTCAGCTAGCAGTTACAAAACAATATCAAAGGTTTGGCTTTTTTTTTCACTATGAAATAATTTTCTTGCTCTCAGAGTTGCAGAGAAAAGCCTGAAAATGTGGTCCAGGGCTCCAGAACCAGACAAGCAAATAAAACTTCATATTTATATTGTATTTCCATGTCATTTGTAAGACAGCCTCACCAGCATTTCAAGACTGGCAACACTGCAGTGTTTTCATCTGTGGCTGGGAAGCACAAAGGCCAACTCTAAAATAAGATTATAGCCCTGGTGGTTTCTCAAGGTCATATTCTGCATGACCTGAACATACTTATTAAATTGCCCTGCTTAGAAAAAGGCAAATTTTTTTTTTTTTTTTTTTTTAATCCAAATGCATGTTTGAAGAAGCACGTGGTTCTGAGCAGGTCACTGTCTCTGGCTCGCTGGTGACCCCAGAAAAGCTCCATGCTGTCAGTGTTCCACATGGGAGAAGCTTATTCTCAGCTTCACAGACCTGCCAGTTTCCAGATGTGGATCCTAACCATGCTCTGATTTTCACCATGCCAGCCTCACATGCTGAAATTGACCCACAAATTTGGCTGGATCCCATGCAGGTGTAGCGGGCCATGCCTTCTTATGCTGCTGTCTCACAGCAGTTGCTGTAAGAAGTCCCATTTCCAAAGCAGCATTGCAGTCTGGAAGTACAACAGAAAAGTAAGAGGTAATGTGGTTACACCGTGCTTGTGCTACTGTCCCAAGCACAGGGAGTCCTATCAATACTGCATATAATTATAAAGGCAGTGGTTGCCAAAAATCTAAGGGTACGTGGATACAATGGAAATGAGCAGGTCTGCTCTCCAGCCTTGAGGACAACTGGCACCATTTAATCACATTTACAGTACTGAATTATCTTTAAATCCAAGGTTAATCTCTTGGTTAAGGTCCCTGGCCTGGGCCAAACCCTGCGCCAAGCACAGAAATGGTTCAGAGCTCGTCAGCTGCGGGCAGGGACAGTCACAGCAGCTTCACAGCATGGATAACTGGCTGGGCATCAGACCTACCATTCTTCCCTTTGTTTTCATAAATGTATCCTAGAAAATTATCACACTGCCATGATTAGGGCATGCCAGTTCCTGCAGCCATGGGCACCTAAGTGCACCTTGCTTTCAGCTGATTTGCACAGGGTAGGTACACTTTTAGGTCTGGTCCACTTGAGCACCTGTGGTCAGGGATCTGTTGGAAAGCTCTTCACCCACACCCCTTGCTCAGCTTTCTGAGAGGATACATCCCTCCCGCAGCACGGACATTACCACAGGGTACCCACTCCAGAGAGGGCAGGTCAGCAAGCATTACCAAAGAAATTAAGAGAGGTAGTTAATAACACATTCCCCATGTTCATGGCAGGTTTAAGCTGCAGCGAAGAAGATGCATTGAAGGATTTTTGTCACGGTGAGGGTACTCAGACAGTGGAACAGATCACCAGGGAGATTCCATCAGTGGAGGGCATTAAGAATAGGTCAGACAACCATCTGCAGAAGTGGCACAGGGCTCATCCTGCCTTGGATCTCTTGGCCTCTGTAGATTCCTTCCAGCCCCACCTTCCCTTTTCAGACCACTTGTCCAGATAGATTATGCAGGTCCACAGCCCTCCATAACAGGTATCAATCTGGTGAGGACAGCACTTAAAGTACAGTCAGAGCAAGATTCCTACTTGTAGCTCTGCATTCATAGACAGGAGCTTCAACTGCATTGGTTCACACTGAACAAATCACCAAAAATTAAGGGTGTATCCTCCCGTGTCCATCTCTGACTCCTGCTCATCGTTGTCAGTCTCCTCACACCTTCGTTCCCTGAGTTGGCTGGCAGGATGGAGGCATGATCTGAACAGTTATTCAGGAGAGCTAGACCTTGGGCTGCACAAGACTTACTTCCATGTTCTGGGTTAAAATGCAATAATCTTCTCCAGGGCTTATGGACACCAAGATACTCAGAAGCTTTGTATCATGATGATGCTTAGAACATGGCATTATAGCATCCAGCCCTGACAATCCACACCCAGCTGCTCCACGAGGCATATTGCAGCAAGGTATCTCCTCAGAGGCATAAGCAAGGCTGGTTCATTCAGACATGGAGGAATCCACATCCTCCAGAACATGAACCAGAATGTCCTTCTGCCTTTGATAGACCCAGATCTTCTGCAGGCATGAGAAGCCAGCTTGGAGGACTATTATCCGTGAAAACAAAATTCTACCTTTCCAGACCCAAAACAGGACTTTGCAATGTCGCATCCCACAAGTATTCAACAATCAATTTTGTTTCTAAAGCTCTTGATCTCATGTGTTCCTAACGAGTTGGTGTCTAGGTGAGAGGTCTGAGAGGCACACTGTACTAAAAAGAGTAGGGAAAAGAGCACATTAACGACCATGTTCCAGCCATGGTTTTAATAAAGCAGCAGGTACACTGGAAAGAACTCATCCTGACTTATCTGCCAAAAAAATGTAGCAATTGCAAAATATTAAATACCCTTCCTCTATTAAAAAAAAATCAGCCTCCCAAACTGCGAGCCATAAAGAGAAATAAGAGTCTCAGCTGTTAAATAAATAAGGAGAGCTTTGGACAAAAATAAACAATGACTGGCATTTAGTGAACTTAATCTGCATCAGAAAAAAACTCCTCCTCGTTTGCTCTGGCTTCTAATTTTTTCCATATTTTTGTCATTAGACATTATTAAAGTACTACTGTTCCAGAGCTGGGTGATGAAAGGCTGAGATATGATTCAGCCCCCTACGTTACATAAACAAACCCGGGTCGTTATGACATCCACTGTGATTTTTTTCCTTCATTCTTTTAAGACCTTCACCGTACCTCGCTATTGGTTGCCCTGTGGAAGCTCTTTCAGGTGATAAAATGCCATTTCAGGTCAGCTCTTCATCTGCTAATGTGGTATAACACGCCTGCAGCCAGACGTCTGCTTCCAAAACAGCCTTCATTTCAGTCTTCTCCTAAGTGAGCCATGTTGAAACTGCAATATAGCAGCCATTTAAAATAAGATTCAAAAAGCAAACCAGGAAGTGTCAGTTTAAAGTTAGCTCTGATCCATTAATCAGCATTGGAGACAATGATGTCGGTGTGACCGGAAGGGCTGACTTATGATTAGTTCAGATTTATTGGAGATATAACAAAAGGGCAGTTTGCTGGTTTAAAGAGTACCTTTTCCTTTGGCAAAATAAAGACATTGTTTAGAAAGCCAAAGAGAATGTCATTCAAAAGTCTGAGGTCATTTCCAAAGATAAATTGGTATGGAGGTATGGAGCGGGAGGTATGACAAAACAAGAACCAAAAAACGACTCTCTTCCATCATGGAAAACTTCTCTGGCATTTGGAGGTGAACCAAAGCCAACCAAAATCAATAGGAGGACAGACACTTAAACTGAGTGAGGATTGTGTGGTGTTGCAGGCATTGGTTTAAGGGCAGATAGGTTCCCTGGTCCCTCCAAATCTGGACATTTGAGTGTCAACCTACACATCTGGGACTACATAAGGCAGTCCCCACAGAGACAGCAATGTGGTACAAAATCCACCTCTACAGCCACCGGGGCATTTTATGTAAGAGGGAACGTTTCCACCCTGATGGCTTCCCAGAGGAATAAGCATACCAGCCTGGCACACGGAGCCATACAGAGAAGGTTGAGGGCAGTATGCCTGCTAGTGGGATGTACAGTCTATTACTGACCATCCTTTTACACAAAACCAGATCACCAATACCTCCTCTGAAGGACAGGCATGGCGAACGGTGTAGCTCCCTGTGGAAGCAGCAGCGGGAGCCTCACCATGTCACAAAATGCTTCGCCTGTAAGGCAATGTTGTCATGCAAGAAATTATCTACCTCTCTGACTTTAATTATTATATTTATTGC